>NW_017279267.1:645215-650690 GCF_001594065.2 Cyphomyrmex costatus | reverse complement strand
TATATATATATATATATATATGAAGCACAAAAGTATATCCAATTGAGCACTCCTGCGTAATATCACGTGGTATTGTCGCAATAAGCACGCGTATCGCGTCACGAAAGCCTGCATACGCATAACAAAGTGAATAAAACCGTAAAAGGAGTGAGTTTGAGAGACTCGGTCGCTGTTTGTCTTCGTCGCGCTTCTGTATTCGTTTCGCGACTATGTATGCGCTTAACCTATTCTAAAAAAAGATATAACGCGGGCGTGACACGCCAGGCTGTATTGACAGCAGAAACGAGAACAAAGACACGACGAGGGACGCAGTTTCTCTTTCTTCGCTAACCGGGCTCAACCTCACCTTGCGCGCGGTGTCTCTCGCTTGCTCCGTCGGCATCATAAATCTGAGGTTTCGATAAAGTCGGCCATATACCATGACCCCTTCGCTGACTCCTTGTGCACAACCGCAGCGACCGCACCCTGTGATCATCCTGTCTGGTGTCGCACCATTTTTCCCACCCTCTCCTCGATAAATTTCTTTGTGGCCGTAAGAAATGTGTTTCTCAGTCCTCTCTTTCTCTTCCTTTCATATTTAATTATTTTTTACATATACAAATGAATATCTCTTCGGACTTTTCGTTTAAAATAAAAATATTTTAATATTCTCTTGCAATTTTTTCTCTCTATGGAAAATCATATTTCTACACTTTTTTCTTACAATTTAACATTATCATGTTTCTTTTATGAGTCTTCAGATTAAGACACTATCTAGATCATAACTATAAACGAAGTAAACTTGGGCAATAAAACGCTGAATGGTACTTGCGAGCATTTTAAACTACTGCGATTTAAAAAGTTCGTTTTTCTATGGACAATCTCTCGAGTTCTCGAAGATTATGAACGCGACGACGAAGAGGGATTTTAAAGAAGGTATTCCGTTTGCGCGAGGAAAAAAAGATAAAAATTTCTAGTTTGAAATAATAGCGTCGTAACGCAAGCATACATAATACTATTTTTACGGAGTTTCGTGTGGAATTGTTCCACTTGTGTAGAAATATTGGCATTTAAAGCTATGAGCGAGAAAAAAAAAAGAGTACAGCAAACTCGTGCATTATATAAAGAGATTTTAAAAATCGTAGGGATCTTGAATACATTGAACGAGTATATGTGACCGATTTTCAGTTTTAAGACGTGGAATAGAGCTTAGCAAAGGAAGTAAAGGGTAAACAGGCATACATCCGTGTGGCTGAATGGACATTTGTCTATGGAAACGACTTTGGCTGATCGCCAACTGTTGGCAAATCGCAGGCGACCTAGACTCTACGACCTGGCAATCAATACTTTCCTATAATGTCTTTTTTGCGAATAAAGCTGAAGCTACATTATTGATATAGCTCGTTTATCTGTATAGGCCGATGAAATTTATGTAGAAAGTAACATTTTGTGTTACTCTCACCAGCGATATAAATATTTGGCAGAAAAATCTAATATGTTTCTATATATGGTATATAATCAATACACTTTCGCACATACCATACAGTTACAATACTGACACTCATATATACAAGTACAATCGTTAAAATGCGTTTAAAATTCAAGTAATAGAGTTTAACAAAACTTTGAAAATGCTTCAGAAAATTAATCTACCATGTTTCTTAATAGAGACTAGTCGAATCAAAGTGGTTGTCACCTTGCAAAGGACTTGACTATTACACCACGTTGAGGTAGTTGTTTCAACATTGCTTTTCCTGCGGTTCTCACAGTTTCGTCGTCCGCGGATTTCGATAAAACTACGACGACGATCAACGGCGAGAGGTTAGAAACAGTACGGCGAGTTTCGAGATTTCGACGATTCAAAGGGCTTATAAAGTTTAGGGAAAGTTTCGACGGGTGTAACAGCACCAACGATGGCGAAAGGGAAGGGACCGTGAAGCGATCACAGGAACATAGTGGAAAGGCAGAGGAGGAAGGAGGGATCGTTTCAAGTTGTGAATAGTTCTTTAAGCGCTGACAAATCGAATCTATATCTGTCATCTCATTGTTAATGCGGGTGCCAGCTGTATACCACCTGATTTGTACTTTGTCTGATCGCAAAGATCCAATTATAAGTTGAACTAGTTCTGCTATCTCATGTTCTAAGGAATTTTCGAGAACCGATGACGGAACAACTTTACGTACACTATCAGAATTCAATCGAGCTTTATACTTTTTAGAGTATGATTTTGTTCATTTTTTGTAAAGTCACGTTTTTATATAAATCTTCAACATTTACTATTGATGTTGTTACAATGAACCTACAGATATTTACTCGTGAAACTCATTGTTCTTTAGAGTTCTGGCACACGCTCATTTATTATAAACTTTTAAATATTTCTTTTATTAGTGAGTAAAATTTTATCAATATAACTCTATACGTCGAAGAGATCGAATGAAATAAATTCTACGATTGTATGTGGTTATACATGATATTTTAGAAATTGACGTAAACGCACGAACATAATATTTTCATTTATATTATCCGCGTATAGTGCAATTAAATTTTTGATCGTATTTCGAAATTGTACGTATGTGCGCAGAAACTAATATACATATATTTGTACAATATAATATTATTAATAATATACATAACTAAAACAAAAATTGTAAAAATATTTTAATACAAAGCGACAATATTTATCTTTTTTGCACTTTCTCCTAGTATATGTATTTATATTTTTTTACATATAGCAATATGATGCAGTGACATGACATGTAGTCCTACAATCGTGATGTCACTCACAGTGACAGTTTTTATCTCAATTATTTGTTATTCGTATCTGACAGATCTGCACTAGCGATCAATGTTCGATCTAATTGTTCATGACGTTCGCACAAAGAAATTTAGAATTTGCCACTTTCATGACAATTTATATATCGAGCTTTTATGAAAAGTACGCTGTGCTCTGCAAAATGAACATTTTTATCTTGTAAAATATCTCTATAATTTTGTGACTATGTAATTTTTAATTAAAATTGTATTAATTTAAATTTAACAATGGCAAATAATGACAGTTATAATATTTCTATTTATTTAAAATGAAATTATGTTCTTATACATCAAAGTATAATGCATTTATAAAATAATTAGACGCTGTAATTGGGTAGCTTATCATGAAATGTCAATAACAAATCAGATCTATTAACAATTGCGTATAATTATTAGCTTGTGCTTCTGATGCATTAATTATGTTTATGACTAATCCACTGAGTGAGTTTAGTTTCAAAGGGATGGATAACGTGCGTATGTAGAACAAATATAGCTATAAATAGATAGTCGACATAGACGTTTATGCGAATAAACAGATATGTGATATATATATATATATATGCATTCATATGTATACATTGTATATCTATTTACATGACAACACTGTGCTCTGCCTGAATGATGGATAAGTGAACAGCGTTCAGTGTCAATTGAGAAGTATTATTTTGCAGTGTATTCAGTTAATGAGCAGCACGCATTGACTCATTAACTCATCATATCATGTATTAAGATAGTATAATTTCATATATCAGTACCGAAATCAATTTTGCTATGAAATATCTGAATTTTAGATACAACTGACAACTGATGACGCATTGAAAAGCGCGATATGTTTCGCTTTAAGCATTTACTCGTTTTGAATAAGAGCTAATGTATCTCGAAATTGTGTTAGTCCAATCTAGACGGTTGACTGACGATGAGTAATAAGCCGTTAATAAAGCGAATCAGCGAGCTGTGACATTTTGTTTAGTGGAATGACGGGAGCAATTAAACGGTGCAAACATTATTATTATTATTATAGAAAACGAGAATTCCTCCTTCTTTTCAGAAAGCATTTCCTTTTTTAATTATAATTTTGAATAAATGTTTTAAGAGTTCTTAAGACAGATTATTTTACGCGACGCACACGCACATACTTTTGTCGAGTCTATTTCAAACTTTCATCGTTATTCTGAAAACGCGGAAGTTGTTGTGGTTCGTAAAGTACTGAAATGTTGCACTTACATTTGCGGAAGATGGATAGAGGTATAGAAGACGGTTGAGCAGTTGAGGGTGAGACAGCCAAGAGCGTGACGGTTGTCATTGATTACAAACCTCCATGATGTTAACCGCGCGTTAACTAGATTCCACATGCTTGCACGTGTTAATTGCGAAACTCTGTGATTATCCTCACATTTGCGTCGTATTAATCTATGGTTATGTGGCGAAGGCAACGACTATGGCGTTACCACAACCTCCGTGCTGATCCTTTCGTCGGATCTGATAGGTCACGCGGTTAAGTCACGGTAATTATTTCATGCGCATTACTATAATTAAGGCTCACGGTTCGAACAACGAACAAGTACTGTACGTCTGTACAAGTCGCTGTACCTCTCTTCGTCGAGGTAATGTCCGGTTACTCGCAATAGCTGGAAAGTGTGCACTTTTGTATATTAAAACAGCGACCCAGCCGCACCCAAGTTTCGCTCTATCTTCTTCCCAGCATTATCTCGCACTGCTCGTTCCTTTCTTCCGCGTCCAACTTGATTTGTCGTCCCAATTAATTCACGCAACGTAGCGGGTGACCATTCGTATAGCATAGTAAACAGTGACATTTGCATTACGGGATTATTCATAAGCTGTTTTAACAAAAGCTAAACGACCGGCAGCCGCGATATCGTCGCTACGGTCGTGATACGCATTCTGAAGACAACGAGTCTTTTCTTCGTCGCGCTTATTTATAAAATAAGTAATCGAAAGTCAGCGCGTAACTAATTCAATTATTTATCATAATATCTTTTTGTTATACATGTCAAGAATTTGATTCTGCTTCTCTCTCAAATTATGCCGTCTAGTGTGTCGATCGCATTGATCGTGCAACCATATAATTGATGGCAATTGTCTAAATGGCGGACAGATTATAGTGATATATGTATATATGGGAACTGCGGCTGGCACATTAATAGACGCGTCATGTATTCATCACCTGTATATAGAGATAGATTTTGATTGCTACGTGTAAAGTGGAGCACTCTTGTGCATCTATATTTGCATACTAATTGCAACCTCGCCTCTTTAATTAACATAACTGACAATATTTTATTTTACGATCAACGATATTTCGAGTTTTGATATGAAATTATTAAGCATAATTTTTCACTTTTATTTCTGTATAGATAATATTACCTTCCATCTCGATACTATTCTACTTCATACGAAAGCTTTTTTGGGCAGCACAAAATATGATTAGCGATGGCTGTTTTAACAAAAGCGCTTTACGAATTATATAATTGAATATCAAAATAACGAGAACATAACACGTGAGTGTAAACTCATTAACAATAACCTGCTCACTAGAAGTGCTTTATGTTGGTTATTGATCGACCTCTTGAGAAACTATCTTCTCATGATATTTATATAATCTTATTAAGACGTAGAGATTATATTTATAAGGAAATTATATCTTAAAATATATATATATATAT
>NW_017279267.1:463732-644529 GCF_001594065.2 Cyphomyrmex costatus | reverse complement strand
ATTTTAAATATAAGTATATATTTTTTTAAATCTTTGTATAAATTTTGATAGTGTGTAAAAAAAAGGATACCATAAAAACTTTTCGAGTTGTTTTAATGTCTTTTTGTCAGATATCTTGAGCTCATTAGGAAAAAAAACACGAATATTAATATTATATACAGGGTGTTTTGTTTAGATATATAATAAAAACAAAAATTGTATAACATATATAAAGTGTTAGCAATTTTAAAATTTATTTTTAAGTTTTTGTGTTTGGAAGAATACGCTAGTAAATTGTAATAAGTTCAGAATTTACTAATAGATAATAGATAATCTCTTTTATACTATCTTTTATTAAAAAATTTAAGCTAAATGTATCCTGTATGTATATATAATATTATATAATAATATTAACATCGTTTTAATGCGTTTTAATATTAGCATTTTTATTTATCGTATTTGCAACACCATACATGCATTTCATTTCATTGATAATTTACATGAAAATTCTCTTCATCTGCCGATATATATGTAATCAAATCAATTATAAACGATTGCAATAATATTAAGTAGAGCTGGGGCAATATATGACGCTCTACAGTGAATAATAATTACAACGTTATAATAATAATCATTTTCTCGCATATATATTAGGATATTTATTATTAATCTGGTATTAAAATTCGCGGTGCGTTCTAATGGATTTAAAATTCAAATTCCACCCACGCGGGCATGTTTCATTACAATGTATTATTAAAAGTTGACATGTGTGCGGTTCTCTGTATAATTTATATCAATATCTGTCAAATCTGTAATTAAATGCTCCATGAAAAAAGTAAACATATGGATGATTGTAATAAGTAGTTTCAGGATTTAACGAGAATAGAGTATTTATTTAGCAATTATTAGTAATTAATGTCAATCAATAATTTGTACATCGTGTATGATTTAATGAGTATGTATTTTTACGTTTATGACTTAATAAGTAATGAATATATTTAATGTTTGTAACTTATTGTATCAATATTAAGTAATTATTTATTATTTTCATATCGCATTGGATTTTTACGATAGGCAAGAACAATAGTAGGTAATGTGGATTATTATACCGTATAATATTGCAGAATATGACGTGAAAAAGAAAAAAATTTTAATGTTTCTTTTCATGAGAAAAAATAATAGAAAAGTACGGTTTTTGTCGCTAGCCCCTCTCCTAGAATTAATATTGCAGGCTTAATTTTCTATGTTCGAACGGCAGCAGGATATACGCCATGGCATTTTTAGGTCAGTTACGATCCATGACTGCAATATAGTCTCGGAATTTGCAAGCGTTATGGAAATCGCTGCTACAATTTTACCAGCGATGTGCCCGCGATATTTGAACGTTTACTTTTACCGGCACTTTTGTTCTGTATTTAGAATATTAATATTTGGCATTCCATTAATATCAAAATTATCTATCAATCTTCATTCTCATCAATCTCCATTTCCATTAATTGAAAATTATACGTTAATGATTGAAATGTTGCGAATATCTGTGTAAATTGCTAAACCATACATAAAAGCGTGAAATTAGAACTGAAAGATGTATGTTTCACACATCTTAAAGTATATTATTAAAATTACGAAAATTTCGTAGATTGTTTTATTAATACGACTAAACAAGGGTACGTTCCAAAGTGAGCTTATTTCAGCTTTGAAAAATGTTTCAAATCAAAGTTGTAGGATTTGAAGAAATCCATTAAATGAGCTATTTAAATTCTGGTTCCAGGATCCATTTTAGATCCAATAAGAAAGAATATCCCAGGCCTATTATAAGTAGCTTATTTAATGCTTATTTGATTTCCTTTTAAACTTTATAATTTTTATTTGAAATATTTCTTTTGTAAAATGCATTGCTCTCGAGATATTTTATATCTAAGTTAAAATAACCAAATATGTTTCAATTCAAGTCAAGAACGTAATTCACAACATTTTATTATTTAGAATATCCATTTTAAACGTAAATTTTTAACTGGTAATGTTAATGTCTCTATATCCCGTTTGCAATTTGGAACGTTTCCTTGTGAGTGATCTTTGTAAAATTTAAATAATTCATTTAAAATATTTAATTAATTTATTTAATTTTTTGTTTTGGTTTTTATGTAAAATCGTGTCTTGTAATGCTGATGAAATTACATTACGAATTAAATGAAATATTTCATTTAATTCATAATGCAACTCAATATTAATGAAACTTTAATAAATATTCACGCAAAAGTTTATTTTGATTCGCTTGTTTGTTTAAAAGTTATTTTATTATATCTAAAGTTATTACATCTAAATTGTAGCAAAATATGGTTATTTCACCATATATAAATTATTATAAGCCAAATTATGTGCTGTTTTGTTTTATGCATTTGGTTGTGCAAGATGTACTAAAATTTTTTGACTATATTGACTTTTTTAGCTAGTTTTTTGACTGATATTACTAAAACATTTTTAAGTTCGCCTGACACGTATATTTGGAAATGTGTGTAATAAATGCATAGAAAATAGAAGAGCACGGAACAAACGGAATCCTATTTTAAATGTATTGAGTATGTTTTTGTCGCATCAGCAGCATCATTCTGCTCAGTTTCTTTGCTAATAGAGAGACGAAATTCGCTGCGAGTGCATATTGTTTCTATGGAATAATATCACGTATTTGTAGATTTGTAAACTTGTTTCGCAAATACTTTTTTATTTTGCAAATGCTCGCAAGAATATTTTTAAAATTATATTGTTTGCAATAACAATTGAAAATAAAGTCAACGTTAGATCAAAATTAGTCTTTAAATGGCATACATTTTTTTATGTCGCGTTTTGTAAAGATTGAGACGTCAAGAGGATTTTTAATTCTCCGTCTGCAATCTGATTCTTTTTAACATAAACCAAATTTTATCTTCATTTTTGTTTAAATTTCAATTTTTATTAAATAAAGGATTTATTATTTGTGTTAAAAACCTATTTATTAATATAATAAAAATAATCCGGTATACAATATAAAAACAAAAGGTTAGATAAAATAAATTGCAACGGAGGGGGTAAAAATATGATTGCAAACGAAGAGTTAAGACAAAAAGAGTTAAATAAATCAAGAAAATTATTTATTTGATTTTTTTTCTAAGCTTTTATAAAATATTCTATAAGATGTAATAAAATACGTAGTATTTTAAAATAATATTTTAAAAATACTACGTATTTTATTACGTACCTCATAAAATACATAACATTTTTATGCAGTATAAATAGTATCATTTAACGGAAATATTCATTGAAATTGCTATATATTTCTTAAAGTAAACTTTGTGTCATTGCTTCGCAGCTTGCTGTTAGTATCTGCAGCGTTCCAAGAAACTTCTTGAGAGAGAAAGAGGGAGTGGTCGAAATTATAAATTATTCTAATACTTGAGCGCCGCTCTTTTACATTTGCATAGCGAATTCTGAAAAGTCATTTCCCCAGGATGGTGTTATGAATAACGTACATTTATTAACTAAGATACAGTTCGCACAACTATCGTGCAGTTGTATCACAGACTACGTAAAATATTAAATACGTCGCACGTTATGTTTCATTTTGTAGAGCGCGCGTACTTTCTGATTTTCCTTTTCTGTTATAAATATATATAGGGCGTCGTTAATACATCGCGCGGTGAAGTGCAGCGTTTCTAAATATCCGAAGGGTAGAGATGAACACCGTTCATCTACATAGAACACGTGGGAAAAGAACGCGAGCTACAAGTAAGAATTCAATAGAAGCCACTCAGCGGGGATCGGCCGATCGACTGTGCCAGAGTGCTCGGCCCGGATTCTCGTGAATCCCGAGCGAGTGCAAAATACTTGGCGAAAGGATCGGTAAATGTTCGGCACCGAGTACTCGGCGTGCTTGAAGCCGAGACTCCATTTCGTGCTACCAGCCGAATGAATGTTTGATGCGCGGCGCACGTATGAGGCAACTACAGACATGCGTGCTGCCTCAACATTTCAGCGCTAACGTACACTTATGTAGCCATGTATGAGGACGTTTGCCCCTGTATGCACACCCACGAGAGTGTGTTTGTATGTACTCCTCAAGTTTCACGTAGTCTCGAGATCGTAAGCTTCCAAGCTTTCCGAGGTTTCGTGTAGCTCAGAGTAACGAATCCAGTTATCATATACACTCTCTCTGCGAATATCTCATTGTCTCAAGAGATCGACTACTTAAAAATGGACCGTGATATGAATAGTGTTGAAATATATTATAAGTATCTCGTATTGTATACACAGCTATCCAGTGCAAATTGTCGGCGGCAAAAGCACAGTTAGATAAAGTTCCAAAGGAAATCGTTAGTTTATCGGTTTTGGTTAACAAACAATATCGTGGCAAATAAGATGCATCCTGTATTGAAATATAGAAAGCGAAATGATAAAATGCGATCGTTTTCTTCATGTGTAGCACTATTGTCACCTGTAGCGGAAAACGTATATGGTCGATACATGCGTGGAACTCGTTGTAGAATTGCCCTCGAGCAAAATGGAAATAGGTAGGCGTGGTGATACTGCGAGAGCACCGATACGCGTTCAAATACTGGCGTTGGGTCCGTTCCAAGTAAAATTTAATATTTTTGCTTAACGAGTTCCGTTTTATGACAGCGCCGTCCCAGTTTCCCTAATTGGCCTGCGCAGCATCCATCTTCACTTTATCACAGTAAAAATCACTGTGAAATTGTCGACGATCTTCAGATAACGTCTCACTGTTACAAATGAATGTAGACAATGATTTTAAGCAAAATCAATATTACAATACCACGCGTTGTAAACCTGAGATAAAACTATATTATGCTATCCATTTTGAGATTCTAAATTAATGATTTAACCATTTATTTAAAGTTGGAACGCTGTTCGAGATTGATCGGAGTTATTCACGGTATATGGTTACGAGCACTCGATTGCTTATCGGTCTTTTGAGGCTAACGGCAGATGCCTGCTAGCATATGTCTATTACCATGGGAATAAAATGCTAGGACGATTCAAGCAGAATCTCAATAAAATATCACTCATGAGGTAGCAGGATTCAAGTGGCAATAACGGAATGGAGTTATCCGGTATTTTACCGTCATTACTAGAGAGATCGAAGATAGACGATCTACACAATTTTGTCGCACAGTTCTTAAAACTATCCTAATATTTTATCCTGTTGTACTATGTTGACCAAATTTCAAATTTGTAAATTTCATAAAAACTGTAACGTATGCCTTATTAAATTCAATATTACAATATAGTTTACAAATTTTTAATACAAGAAAAGGAAACATTAAAAAAAAGAATATTTTGAGTTTGAATTTGCCGCTAAAAAAATTTTATCAGGTCAAATTTTAAATTATAGCATGGCAATTTTAAGATATATGTATATAGCATGAGATATTTTTAATTCTTTGAGGATCGGAGCTTTCTAACAAAGTAAAGCTGGCAACACACAACGCTTGTTTTCTTGCTGTATTCCTAACTGGATTAGATTCTTGTTACCGTATTGGTTGCGATGTCAGCACCGCAGCCAATACGGTGGCAAGATTTTAATCCAGCAGAAACACAAGCATCGTGTACCATCGGCTTAACTCATGGAAGATCTTGCTTTCTGAAAATTGTCGAGATCGCTGAATTCGATTCTGGTCTCAGAATTCTAAAATTCAAATTTAAAAAATTTGATTATCACATGAAACTCGATTTTAGGAGATTCTCGGAAGCTATGAGTTTGAATATCAACACCCTGAAAATATCGAATTTCAAAAGGGTAGTAACCTCTATGAAGCAGGATCTAGTGTCACAGGATTCATAACCAGAGTTTGAAAGCCAGTTTGGAAATCAGTAACTGTTAACGTATCATTGATCAATTTTAGATACAATACAACTGGAAACTTAATATTACTTCGCAATTAAAAACTCTTTAAAACCGAGTTTTGAGATAATTAAATTATTTTTTAAAAATTCTGTCCGCTATACTGAATAATTTAAAATTTTTTATTTTTGATATTCGAATGAAGCATTATCAAATTATTTTATAGGAAATATTATTTTCATAAAAATTGAGCGAGCAGTTTATAAGATAAAAGAGAATAATCTCAAATGGAGTCACCGGTCCACAAAAGATTAAGATAGAGAATGTGGAAAGAATTAAGATGCAGTATTTTTTCTGAATAATTTGAGTGTAATAATTGATTAGCAAAACGAACAATTTCACCAGGATTTGATGATAGCTAGAAAATGTTTTCAGAAATATTGGTACGAAAATTTGTTAAACGACTACTATATTGCACTTTAATACATGAAACCTGTCCAATCATATAAAAAACAAAAATTAGTATTTTTAATTTGTTTTTACTAATTTTAATAAAACTTTATTATAGATTGGTAAAAATATCTCATATCTTAAAAATTGGACTCGATAAAAATATTTCAAGTAAATTCGGACTCATTTTGAAAACTACCCTAGAAACAATCTTTATATACTTTTGTATAAAACAAAATTTTAGTCAATTATTTAAGTAATCTAATTATACAAAAATGTATGCAATTCGTTCAATTTAACTAACAAAAATTACGCTGCTCTCGCAAGCATCGACAATTAAGAATAATAAACTTACGTTATATTATAGTTATAGAGCTTGCGATTACGATAGATTAAAGATTAAACATACAATTACTTTTATTAAACTGATTACGATGGGCATCATATACATAAGATGATTCATAAACGTAACGTAACACACATTAATTCATATATTCATGAAGTTTGCATACGTTGACATGGATGTGTAATGTGTATGTGCGTACACATACATATGATGATAGACGATAGATGGTATATGGTTAAGTGAAGTAATAAAGTGGAGGGTTAGACGACGTAGAAAGCGTCGAGAGGGGTGATGCTGTAGGATATATGAGGACTTTGTGCAGGTTTGACATGATAATTATGATAGCTAGTAAGAGAGCGTCCATACTTTGCAAAAATCGATAGGAGATTAATACCTCGAAGAGAAGTGAAAGCCAACGCTTCCCTCGATATCGTGATAAATGGAGGTAAAGCAAAATACTGCATAGTAACGAGCAATTACGTGCAATAAGAAACGATCGAGCTTTTTCCAAGCGCTAATATATACAAATTAAACAGCTGTTTGAAAACCCTAAAACTTTGTGATATTATCTTCGTTTCTGCTTTGATACGAAAATATCTTATAATAAAATTGTTACGAGCGAAACTCTAACAGTAATAGCATAAATTTTGTATTATAGGCTTTGGTAGTTAACAGAGTAAGTTTTAATAATGCTAATTGTCTCGATAATTAGTAGAATTTGCAGAATTCTTGCTAAACTCTAAATCAACATGCAAGCAGTCATGTTGATTGAATGGTATGGGAAATGATGAAAACGTACAAGAGAGAGAATATGTACGTAATAACAGTTAAGAAGAGTAATTGAAGAGAAGAGAGGTTCTGAGTATGTAAACTTGATAGCATCGTGCATCTACGTGTAAAACCCAATTCAAAATTAATATGTATCAATGAATAAATTTGGCAAGATATATCATTATTGCATTGATTAAACGGAGAGTCTCAAATTGTTATTTCTTTTGCTGTTTAAATATACTATATATATATATATATAAGTTCATAAATTTTTATAAAAACAAAAGAAAAGAAAGAGAAAGGATAAAAATGAAAAATAAGTATTGCGCGAAAAGTTTAAATTTTGTAAAAGAAATAGTAAGGAAATTTAAAAAAACAGCACATGGTTTTGCGCATAAAGATACAATTAATTCTATTATTTTGTCTGTGTAAAAAATGTAATGTATTTTACATTAAAACATGTAACACCTGACATAAGTGTCGGCAATTACAGCCTGATATTATTTAACGACTAATTTGGTAAGAGGATATCTCACGCTGGCGTCGATTATCCCCTAATCGTCCCACCGAAAGCCGATGTTTAATCTAATTAGAGAGGTTACTTGGCTCCCGCACTTTGTACGTTCACCTGTTCATTTCTCGAAGCGTTTATTGCAGATTGAAAAATATTTACCGTCCCGAATGTTTACACGTGACGGAAATGACAAGACCGTTTCTCCCGACTTCGTGTACACAAAATATGTGTCCGTTTATGCAGTGCGTGGGATGTAACTTAAGTACAATTATTGTACTTTGCAGTAGGAACGAGTCACGAGGAAAACGTATCCATGACCGCTGTCCGCTCTAAGAACAATTAGGCATTAATATGCGGACGGTACGAAATCTCATTTCTGCATTGTTTAGCATCGTGGATTGTGCGCAAATTGTATAATGCACCCTGCTTGCGTACACATATTTCGTGTAAAGAACGTGTACGCCGCGTTGGGCGTGGTGGGTTCTAGTATTAGAGCCGCATAATGTGCGCATCACGCTTATTACACGTGTATGTGTGAGTGTGTGTGTGAGTCTTGTTTCTACACGTAGTGTCTTGCTCTACGTAATTTTCGCTAGCGTAACCGCATATTGTATCTCTCGTAGGACGCAAATATCCGTACCGTTATCACAACATGCCGTATGAAAATATCCTGTGCATCCTGTGTATGAAAAAAATCGTATTGGCTAAGGAAAAAATTGCCAATTTTCAATAACGTATCGCTATCACGCGCATGCAAATTTTTTGCAGAATTTATAATAAAATTTTTGCTTATATACTGCGAATTAATCATCTTATGATAACTAATATAAAATAGATTGAACACTTATCGATCTATTCCGTTTTTTTTTTTTAAAGAAAGGGAAAGGAAGAGAAAAGAAGCAGAAGCCTTTTGGATACTTGTGTTATTTAATTCTTTAACATTAATTTAATTATTTAATAACTTATCATTGAGTTAGGTGCATGACTAGTGAATTTATCTGTGAATTTGTACACTCTTAAATATATGAAAGGATTAAATTTAAACCTACAGTTAAATAACGTTTTGTTCTGTGGTTGAATTGCCTAGTTATATATATATTAATAAATAATGTTCATATTAACTTTCATATATAAGTTAACTAAATAATAAAATGAGATAATTAATATTTCTTGAGTTGAACTATTTAACTCAATCGTTTTAGTTAAATTAACGATATTGAATAGAAGCAGTGGCGACCTATAAGAATGTTTAAAAATAATTCATTCAATATGTAATTTGACATTATGAATTTAACAGCATATAATATTCTGTTTTAATATCTGAGATAGATATAACCATTGTCGCACAAACTCCTGGCTTCTGTCATTTTGCTCAGCAATTTGGTCTCACTGAGTAGCTACGTCGGCACCTGGATCGAATGCACACCGGTGCACACAACGATCGGTGCAACGTTGCGTTCCGTTGAATGAATTCACAGCTGACTCCGTCTATCGCTGAATTGACACTATCGAATATTCGTTTGCATCTTTTCGAGTTACACTGTTCGCGGCGAATATACTAGAAGATAAGAACACCTATATACGCGCGTTTGCTTCTTTTCATTTCTCTAAGTGTTCCCGATATAATCCGATTACATTTGCTTAAAAATATAGAATACCAGACGCGCGTTATTGAAAATATTCATGAAATAATCATGGATTAAACATTCATGCAAAGCATACATATATCATGCTCGTAACATACAATGATCAACATTTCTCTGTTCGTTGACCTTTAGACGGGTGGGTTTTATTTAACAAAACTTTATAGCTTTTTTTTAAATAATATTTATTATATTTTATGCAATTTATGGGGAGACTACATATGTAGCATATAAAAATTCACACATACTCATTATTAGCACTTTGATCCAGCTTTGACCGTTATAGGCGGTAATTTTTTCCTTGTTTGTTTGACAATTTATGGTACAAAAAAAAAAATATTAGTTAATTTATTATATTTATTGTATTTTTTGTCTCAAAATGACATTATCTCAGAGTTATTGTAATAGTTTTTCATCCACTACGATAATGTCAATATTTAATAACTAACAAATTTCGTAAAATCTTTTTTTTTTTAAAGATTTGATAAGGATCTTCTCCTTCATCCATTGAATTTAACTTTGATATCAGAAATTGAAAATTTAAAGTGACAGATTCAATATGACAATCGGAAAAATAAATTTTTGTGAAACTAAAATGTTTTTGATGTTGGTATGTATAAAGTTTTGAGAACGTATCAAACAAAATGATAAATCGAATAAGACGTGTGTACTATAATACACAAGCAGTGAAGCTCAAATAAGGCGCGCGCGTATCATCTTTATACGAGTATAGGAAGTTTTTATTTGTGAATATATGTATACAATATCTGGTACCCAGCCAACGAAAAGTATTTAAATAAAACAGATTATAAAATGTTTTCTTTACGTCTAAAAAATGACTTAAAAGACATCTTATGTCACAATTTTAGACTTTATATTATGTTGCTCGGATAACCACATAACGATTAATTTTAATATATGAGTCTGAGAGAACAAGTATTAATGATAAGAACAAGCATAGAAATTGCAACATGAAAAATAGAACAGTGCTATTATAGTGCCGTCTTATAAACATTAATACTCGAGTTATAACACTGCGATACTTTTACGTATAAATGAATACGTAATTGCATAGAACGAATTTGTCAGAGAATACTTAACCGAAGTTTCTCAGTCTTTTTGATACGGTTTGACATTTCTTCATTTTGAAGGAATCGCTTGTCCTACACGACCGAGACATGTAGGGAATGGAAAATCGTACGTTGACCAAGAACGCCTCTAAAGTTTCGTCCGTACATATATATAGTATGGTATAACGGGCGTCGCTGCGTTTACCAGCTAGTTATGACGGAGTGCCGTGAAATCAAAACTATCGACGAAACTTACCGCATGCGAGTAGAGTTCGCCCGCAAAAGTTGTCCGTCTACCTCTGTGTGGTACAGACGTCCAATTTTCAAGTAGACTCTGTCGAAAACGTTCGATTGGTTATATACGTGACACAGGTATCAGTTTTCCTGGAACTTCTGCTCTGTCAGATATGGCATGACACCTCCTTTACCGTCAAGTCATTCAGTGAAATGTTCGTACAACTATGACGGCAACTACGTGGCACGATTTTAACTTGTCAAATCACTTCACCACATATTTCCTTTAATTTTTCAAATAAGCTAAGTCAGTAATAATTATAACTTGAAGTTACCTCCCCGTGTACAGTTAGACGTCCTAATTACCATTATCCAGTTTGCCTTCGAGACAACGTACCGTAAGCCCATTTGTATTCCGAAGATCTACGAGAATATCTAAGCGAATCGTACACAACACAAGTATATTAGCAGGTAACTGTGATAAACTTACAAACACGCGTGGCTACGTGAATTCCAATAAGCTTTGCTGTCAGCTGCGACGAAACAGAGGAGTTATAAGCACAAGCTAACTATTGCGTGAGAAACGCGATAAATATCAGAAATAAAAGTCTCTGTCATCAATGAAGTAACTTATTAATTGCATTAATTTTTAAAAACTAATTTTGTTAATTCACTTCACTTTAATAAAAACTATTCGCGAATTCCTGACGTAGAACGATTATTATATATATTTTGAAAGAGAATGAATTTTAATGTATTTCTATAACTAATGTATATAAGCAAATCAGATTCCTCTCTATATAAATTCGACAAATTGCATCTCCGTCAAAGAGGAACTCGAATGTGTAACAGATTATAATGCATAACTGATATTATGAAGGTTTCTCGCGGTTCTTCGAGAAATTATGGGAACACTCGACTGATTTTATTTACCGGAAGAAGTATAGTAAAAGAGAAACGTACTGTTTACTTCATGCGCACAACTTTCCACGAATAAGTGTACTCTTCGAAGGTTGAGTTTGCGCATGTATTAATTCTTTAGTATCTTCAGTATATTCGTTCTCTTGCTATCGTCAAAGTAAACTCTGTCCGGTGAACTGGCTTGATAATATCAATTCATTCAAACAGCTGAAATAAGAGATCGTACACGTGTTTACATTTCTTTTAATTACGACAGGTTATTTTAATTCTGCATAACGAATTTGATGTAGTTCTTTGTTATATCTGGAGATTGTATAGTTTTATTTAAAAATCATAATAGTTCGAATTACCATATTTTTGCGTATATTATCTATTACATTTTTATTTCTTCACTATACGTTTTCATCTGATAATACAACTTGAATTCCTCATTTCATTAGGTTGGCAAAGAGTAAAAATAAGTTTTTTTGAATGAGTAATTGAAGATAAGAAAAGTAAAGAAGATTTGCATTTCCCACAGAATACTATTTCCATTAGTGAATCATATTTGAATATCGCTTCAGCATAAATTGTTCGCATTAAACGTCGGCATTACTGGCTGATGTAGGTTGATCTGATTATCATTGTAATTAGCATGGTTTACACAGGCAATGGGACTGATGATGTACCGCCAGCGACAATTCGTCGCACCAAAATATATTTCGCTATTCGCAAGTAAGAAAAGGGTCAGGATTAAACAATTCAGACCCATGCTGCTCTTGTCCTGGATGATGTTCTAATTGCCGTTATCCACTTTACCCGTGAGGCGACACGCTACCGGCTAATTTGTATTCCGGTCTGCGAAAGCGACCACAGACGCGCGAGAAGAGATCGAGAGGTTGCATCGGGAGAGGGAGAGATAGAAGGAAAGGTAGAAGGAGAGGGTGAAAGATAGGGAATGCGATAAAAGGTGCAGGGTGAGTGCGACAAGGTCGGATAACAGGGTTGAAGCAAGGCTGCTCAGGGAATGAGGGAATGCTGTAAAGGAGCGACATGGAATGCGGCGTTCACCGTACTTCCGACTATGTTCAATGGTAAAATTATGCGAGTACAGTCGAAACGGGATTCGTCACGAAAGTTCCTCCAGGCTCCTGCCACGCCGATGGCCATACGGTTAGCAATTCAGTGGATGTTGCCGGCGGAAACTTATGATGTGGATGCGCCCGTGGCGACTTCTACTTCCGTGATTAGCATATTTAACGATAATGACTTCTTGAACGGCTTGTTTATCATTTATTATGCCTGGCTACATTCAGACGCAATACTATGAAACGTTAAACTGAATTTTATATTTTATTACGTCGTTTTCTTTCAAGGAGATGTTCCTAAAAGTATCTTATACTTTAAAGTTTACTTGCTTTTATGTTTCATAATATATTTGATTGCCAGGAAGACTCTATTGAGCTCCGTAATGAAGTTTTTTTTATCTCTCGAACGTTTAAACGTGATATCTCAATATATTTTAAAAACATGGCACTTTTTTGGCAAAAATATCTGGAGAAGTTTTATCCAATTCTCTTTTCTACAGTTGATGGTAGCGATTTCTTTAAACCCGGGCTATTCATTACATAAATGGGCAAGCTTACGTTAAAAAGAAAAATTAATAAATCAGAGATTATTTCGTATTCAAGATTTTTGTAGATTCAAGATATTATTTTAGAACGGAATTAATAATCTGTTTTCTGCAATCGGGCTACGCGCACAAACAAAATAAAAATTAATAAACGATCATAAATAATGAAGAAAGTTTATATATGGCATAATTTGTTTTTATTGATTACATAAATATAAATAATTTAGATATTTATTAGTTTAACTAAATTAATAAATCAATACACTGTATAGATATGTTATGAACAAGATATTACAAAATAACACATATAAGAAAAATAAAGTTTTTAAAAACAATTTAATGATATTCAATATTTTAACATCTGCAATTGATACCTCGACATCGAAAACAAAATATTTTTAGAGAAAAATATCTACGGTGTATATATTAACTTGTTATATGTACATAAAACATACCAACTTGTTTTTCCTAGCAGATATTTTTCTTGATATACGTTGCAACTTGTAAATGAAACCGGCTATGAAAATTCTTTCGAATTACTTCATTTTCATGTACCTACACATAATTTCACGAAGGCACTGTTAATTTTCACAAAATTCTGGTACGCCACGGTGTCTTACATTAAACGGTAACCATCTTATTTTAAGAAGAAACAGAAAGGCGGAACACGGCGAATATACTCGTGTATTGTGCTGTGGTTGCCGTAGAAGCTTCACGAACATGGCACGTATTTCTGACCACGAGAAGAGTTACGAGTTCGACGTGAGAGAAGCTACTAGTTGTAAAAACCGCGAAATTAAAAGACGCGGAAAAATGCCAATCTAGCTTGGAAAATTCAGTGAAATCAAGCGAGTCGATATTGTCTGATAAAAAATTATGCGAATTTGTAATTCGCAAATATTAGTATTTAAATTTTTATAATTAAAAAATTTTTCGATTTATTTAATTTGATATACTACTTTGCGAACAGTAATTAAAAGCAGACATATTTTAATTGACTTAATCTGCACGTTGAATATTATACAATCTGCGACACAAAAATTATAAAGATTCACAGTTCTTATTCTTTTAATATTTTTTAATTTGTACATAAAATTAATTTTTTCTCTCTTTAAATATTTTAATTAAAAAAATTAATTCATATTAATGAGAATAGTTAGAAAAATTCTTGAAATGTTGTGTGTGAGAACGGCACATTGAATACACATTTGATTTCCAATTAAGCGAAACGTAGATATATGGCATTTGACAAATAAATAAAAATATATAAAAGTAAAAAAATTTTTAATCAACCTTCAGAGAAACTATATAATTATTATTAATCAACCGCGTCTCATTTATTCAAATAATTATACACAGCACGAATGAAAATTTTCTTATAATGTTTTGCGTTTAAATGTTTTTCTAGAATAATTATGAGTAAATTATTATTTCGAATACCTTTTAATGGGCCAACAAAATGAATTGTATAATATACAGTCAATATTCCATTCGTATCGTAACCTTTTCAATGCCGAAATAACATCATCGAACATGTTAACTAGCTTGCAGCCTCACGTGTAACTGTCAGATTCTGGGAACGCGCTTCTGTCGAGACCGAATAATTAATACATTTACAATGTTGATTTACGTATGGTGTGTACACGGTGTGCACCATTCAATATTCACGCGGTACCGTCAAGTTTGCATCGATAAGTTGTCACTTACGATCGTGCGTGCGTTGCTACTTCTGTGGCAAATGTGAATTCGTTTGCATGGCTTGAAATTACATTGCACACTGCATGTGTAATCAAATAGAATTGAACATCTAAGTAAAATAAAACGGAACGCCTTTTATTACCAGATTAACTAATCTTGTGTATAATTAAATAACGAGAAGGATAATTTTGCTGAAGCATCTAAAAAAAATTTAATTAGATATAGATTTGGAAATAATTTTGTTAGGCTATTAAAATAATTATGTCGGATGTCCAGAGGTGTAATCGTCAGAGAGTTAATTAATTAAAAATTTTTATTTACTCTCTCACAGTTTTAACATCGAAAATATAGAGACTTTTTCCGAATAAAGTAAACTTCGACTTTATAATACTGTAAAATGCCAACCTGGCTTGGAAAATGTAATGAAATAAAACGAGTTGATGCCTGATAAAAATTATGTAAATTCTGAAATTAAATACTACATATCAGTATGTTAAATTGAAAAATTTTTTCTGTCCGTTTAATTGACTGTTTTACCGCAAAAAATTTTGACACTTAAGTAATCAGCTTGAATATTTTACATAATTATTTTAATATTTTAACAAAATTATTCTCAGTCTGTAGCTATGGTATATATAGTAGGTGTTTCGGATATTTTAATAAAACCGTTCTTTCCAGCTGAAGAGAAAAAAATAAATAAACTTTATGAAGTTTTTATAACGATACATATAGCAATATCACGCAATCTAGAAAGTTACAGAGTAGGTAATGATTTTTTATCATTACCTACTCTGTAACTTTCTAGATTGCGTAAACTATAAGCCTGGCATAAGTCATAATAAGCTTAGCACAGTAGATAGATTTTCGAGCAATTTTCAGAATCCTATTCTCATTAGCTTTTAAACGGGATTACAAAGCTGGAATCACGCTAAAATTCATTTGCCGTTCTCGTTTCACGGTGCCGGCGACTCTTTATTCGAGCGTGAGTCGCAATTCCGTCCGTAACACGGAACGTAGAGGAAAACAGCCGCCACACGCTGGGTATCTCGACCCAACGTCCAAGACAAACAGTGTGGAAAATGAATTTTTCTGTTATCTTTTTTTTAAAGACTCATTTCCTTCTCTCCTTCCCTACCTCGATTTGTACTGAATTGCTTGCAAATTAACATCCTGGAACGAGCACTATCGGGCGTGAGACTAGTTGTCGTCGCAAACACACGGACGAATGGGGATGGCAGATTTCTACTGCGGGGAAGAATGAAAGGAAAACTCTCGTATGCGAGAGAGGAGAATTTTAGTTTACGCATACGCGGAAACACACACGGGGAAACGCAATATTTCATTAAGGATTTCCCAATTACACCGTTCGGTCCATTTGGTATGCCCACGAAATACGAGATTTGCACAGTTAAAAATTGAGAACGCTCGTTAATGTATGCATAATCCGATTTACAGCGTTGCATTAAATTATGGAATCTTTGTATCTCCCACGAGGCAAGATACAAAACTGTGATGATTGATTAAACGATAACGTTATCCAATGTGATTGCTCGATATCATTTTATTTGATATATTTCTGTGATGCATCGTGAATCGCGCGGTTTAGGAGATATTCATTGTAAAATAATATCGACGGAGAAACGGATGAACGACGGGACGTATAATCCGGTTACTCGCTGATTGAACTTTCATAGAGATGCAAAACTGTACTGTATTAAGGTAGAAGTGGGTGATATTCCGGATTGCGCGCCGCGAAAAGTAATTATGGGAAGCTGTGCCGTGTTACACGGTCGCCGGTCGGTGAATCCGCGCAAAGTTCGCGCAGCCAATTTTTTTCCTCGCGCAAACAATGCAAAAATCCATTACCGAAACGCTGTTTTTCAACTTCTACGTCACAAAACGATTGCTTCCGAAAATTTGACATCATATCCCGGTCATTCACTTGAAAAAGAACGTCGAAAACGGCGTTTTAAAAGGCACGAAATAATAGTAATATCATATACTTCTCAGGATTATTATACTAAACGGCTGCTTTGTGCAAACGTTTGATCGATCGCACATAATTGCATTTATATTTAATCATTACATGTTCTGTATTTTACGTCTGCTGTACGCCGATGCATGATTAACTTATTGCATAAATGCGTAACGTACTCCGCTCATGATGGACGCCAATCAAACAGTATATTATGTATGTTAAATGCGGTGTAGATATTAACTTTCATAGAGACAGATATATACCATTTCCTAATTTTCGAATTTCTGTGAATAGTATCTACATTTTGCAAAAATTTGATTGATTAATTATACATTTTAATCATTTCAATTAGACTATCTTATTTTCTTAATAAATATGATGTACAGTCATATCATTATAAATTACCGTAATTCCGTAACCCAGTTGTTGTAATTGTAATATAGTGCATATTAGTATTGCTCACGGTGAACGTCGTTAGCAGGCAGCGACTTGAATGCAAATTAAAAGTAAACCGAGATGATTAATTTTGCTCGGGCAACAATTACGATGCCGTCTTCGTGTTCTGACACAAAGAAGGAGCGCGAGCATTCAATAACTTGACGCAAATTATAACTTGTTTTTAAGCAAATCCGAAAGTCGTGCATAATAAAATATCAAAAACAACTAAAAACGGAAGCTCTAACGACTATTATGATCAAATATAGAAAGAGAAAAGGAGAGAAAAAAAGGATATTTATTTAGAAAAATGTATATTTAACGAAACCCTTAAAGGGATCTTACGTCGTCTGTTTTACCAATTATATTTTAAATAAATACTTTTATAATTGCCTTTACAGATTTAAAAATCTTTTTTCACAGCTAAGGTATAAACGATAATCCAAACAGTTCAACAACGACAGTCCAAACCAGTTGACTTTATGTAAAAAACGAAAAAGTTTGGAAAATTATACAGTTTTATTATTGGTTTCTGACGTCAACGTGTAACAATCCTTTATATACCAGTTTTATATTAGTTGAAATATTTTGTAAAGAAAGAAAGATTAGTTCAAATATTTTATATGTATGCGATATGGATGATGAAGTAGTAGAGTGTTGTGTCAATGATACATAAATTATATATGTATGTATGTAATGGCCATCACACACACAAAATGACATAAGCTGTATAACCACAACAAGATCGTTAGACTAATGAACATCTTATGTAAATTAATATGGCGTTTTTATGTCGAATGCTCATTGGTCCAGCAGCTTTATGCTATAATTATGCAGTTAAGTTCTGTTGAATGTGTAAAATACAGACGACTTTGGGACCCATTAAACAGTTGTGCTGAATTTTTAGTGCCTATATATATAATATAAAATAATTCGATGTGAATTTATATACAATTTCAATCCTGCAAATGATGTACGGAATTTAATTTTCAGTCTTGAAACATAATCCTAACTAAAGTATCATAAATAAATTAGCAAACAATTTAATAATGTTGATGCTCGTACGTATCTTATTAGAAGATATTAATAGTCTAAAATGTATCCTTGCTGTAATACAATAGAGGATGCAGGTAATTAGCTGCAAACGATACCGACAATCGCACGAACAATTTACGTAGCTTGACTTAAACGCCGTATGACGTTACACGACAGTGTTTATTCAGGGATCGGGAAACGGTTTGAGATACGGGAATCGATCGACCACGATACGTATATACCACGGTTATGTCGTCCTTGTTCGGTAGGCTTCGAACTCCCGATGATCCGTGCGTTGAAAAGCTCATAAGCTTCCCGGCCACCCACGGTTGAATTCAGGCTACATGGCTAACGTGGATTTCGGAGGCTGTTGAGCGAGTGGATAAGCGTGGAATACTGAATGGTTCTCCGTTTCCGCAGAATCGTCTAATCGTACGTACCTATCTCATGCAGATTAAATGGTGAGACAAGAGTGAATGGGGTCAGTGTTGATGAATTGAGCAAATCTATATGTTTAAAACTAAATTGCATATCGATGAGGGGGAGAGGAGAGAGAAAGAAAACGAGAGAGATAGATAGATAATTAGATAATGATGTTTATTAATATTATTTTATCTTCTTAAGAAAAAGGGGAAAAAAACGAAGAATAAAAGCGAAGGAACTAAAAATATAAAAGGAAAGAAAATAATACAAATAAAATATGGAAATAAAAATTACACAGATTATAAAAATAAAGAAAAGAAAATACAAGATAATATTGTTATGTACTAGGCACATGTGGAAAATAAAAGCAAATTGCGGAAATTAGCTTGTCTGCTACCGCACATAACAGAAAGACCATGTCTTATGCTAAGAGTCTTTGATTTCCTGATCGTAATGGGAAGCGAGTTCTACATTGTGGTGCCAGCGTAATGAAAGAAGCACTGGTAGAGGTTCTACAAGAAGGGAAAGCTAGATCTAAAGAAGAGGTACAAGGATTGATGGAGGTTGGAAGCAATGTAGGAAGGGATACCGGAACGAGTAATGGAAAATGAAGAAACAGCAAGTGAGATAGATTTTTCTGTCATATACGGAGAAACACCTCAGCGCATCATAGCAGGGCGAGATGTGCTCATCTCTGCACAAGTTGAAAATGAAACGCATGCAAGCTCTAATTAATCGTTTAAGCTTGAGTTTTTGTTGATTAGTTACTGAAAACTACAGTGCAGTAATCAAAGAAGAGAAAGAAAGGACACGAACTGAGCATTCAATGAAATTGCAAGGAGGGAAAAAAATGAGAGGGAGGAGGCAGACAGAAAGAGAGAGAAAGAGAGATTTTTTGACGATAATAGGATAAATCTGTTGAAACGGATATACTCTTGAATAATCACAATTAATTTAATATCTTAACTATGACCATAAAACTTGTCGATATAAAAGTTAGCTTTTTTATTAGTCTAGACGCAATTTTGGCATGTGACGCGATTAGCAGTATGACATTATGAAGTTAAAATCTTATTACAAAACGATGATTAAATTTATAGACCTTGATGGAAACTTGGGAATCTAATAGAGTCATGAAAAACTTAAATGGATCATAATTAAATACAAAGTTATCCTGGAAAAAGGACGTATCGACATATATTGCGTTTAATATTTAACATATTACATTCGATGAAATATGTCAAGCATCACAAAATGCTAATAAAAATTCATCTTCATTCCTTTCAAATATCATGATACATTCGGAAAGAGGAATTGGACGTGCTAAAAGTATTGGGCTATTGGATTAGAAATATTAGACTTGGGAATGAAACAACGCGGAACGACAAGGTCTAGCACGGGGTCAATCACTCACGAAAGCTTCTCTCCAGTTTTAGACGTTGATGAATTCTCGTTCGCTAAAAGGTACACGGCCCGGTGACGCATGTGCGCGTGGGAATAACTGCGTATCGCGTATGTGTAGACACATACACAGGCTAAAGGGCACAAGAGGATATAGGACGGTATGATTAATCATCCAATCTTTTGACAAAAAGCGGAAAGCTCGTCGGATTTTCACAGCGACGGTGTCTCCTCCGCTTGTCACGAAAAAGGGTGAAAACCAGCTGATAAAATGCTCAAGCGCAACAATTTTGATTTGTTTATAATTGAGGCTGTTTGGCCTCAATACGAGAAAAAGTTCCGTACTTTTAGTATGCCAAATTTACAAACTAGAGTTAAAATTGCTTACAGCTGATGAATATTTTGGATATTAATTAAATTATCATCGCATTATTCCTTTTATGTAACTTTGTTATCATTAAATGATCGATTTCTATTGCACTGACGTTTTGATTAATTACAAATACATATAATACTATTCAACAAATCTCTGTCAAACTTCTGCGAAACATCTGCCAATATTTTGTAATTTATCAGAGAAAGAGAGAGGGAGAGAGAAAAAGATATGCATATAGCCTGCAAATCATAAAAAATAATATAATACTGAAAGAAGTTAATAATTAAATTATAAGTCTATACAGCGAGTTTTATCTATCGTTTATTCTTATCAAAATTTGATATTGGAATAGTTACATTGAGTAATAAAAGCATTGAGCAACAGTTTTAATACTAAAGAACTGTTCAGTGTTTTTAGTGCTCAAAATAAATAATTTTTCAATATTAACTCTCCAACACTTTGTACTTTTTAACTTTTAAGTCACAATCGATATCACGTTTTCTCAAAATTCTTATTCAGACTTTAACATGTAAACAAATAAATAAAATACAATCCAGCTTTTATTATAGTAAAAACTTATTGTTAAAGGTTTCACGAGTGTACAAGTATTTTTTTCAGATTCTTATGTAATCCGGAACTGTAATAAAAGTATATACCGTTTTTCTCAACGGCCCAGAGTGTAAACTATATCGAAAATTTTGAAGTGGTGCTGGAGGGTTAAATTGGATCTCTGTAAAGGCGGTTTATTTACTATCGCGTGGCGTCCGACTTTGAGAAAAGAATGAGACGTTTAAACAGACGAAAATCAGCAATAGGGGACAAAGTCAGCGATTGAGTTCAAGTTCTCCTATCGGTCTTGGCCACTTTGACCTAGATGATTGTAGACAATTCAATAATGGAACGTACACAACTGTCTCTCGCACACGCGCACAGGATAGTCTCTTTTGCCAATTTGATTGCTGAAAAGCGGTCGAGTTCGAGCTTGACTTTTAAAGCTTGAACGTATACTTGTTCTTCAAGTCTAAATCGAGCAAATTCGAATCGCCGCGAGGAATGAATCCTGCTGGCTGCGTCCTCGACATTTCTGTCCAGGTGGTTAAAAGCTCGTTCAAGTTTCCGTCCTCGATTTCCTGCGCATCCGTCCGCGTTACCTCGCTGGTTCACATGGATCGTACAATTGATTGTTCGTAATAACTTGTTCGTGACATCAAAGACATTTGACCGTCCGAAATTTAGGTTCTCCGAGATCCATGATTAATCCATTTTGTGGATAATAAACGTGGGTTTATACAGAAATGCCAGCACGGTGTAGAATGCCAGAAAGCGTAAATTTATTAGGTCATTCCCTTTTTGTAGGATTACAGTTCGTAAATAAATGCAGCGTGCCAATACGCTTTGTGTTTCGACCTAGTTCACTGTAGTTTTTGTAGTTAAAAAATACGAGACAAGTGCGGAATTTGGCATATCTTTTTTTGAAACAGCAAGAACAACGCTGTTTATGTTTTTGTGCTTTTAGTTTTGTGTAACGATATTTTTTTTTATGTGTATTATCTTAAAAATGTTGCGTATAATGTAGTATATTTTATATATACATATATTTACATATGCATATAGTGTATATATATGTATATATTTTTTACGAACGTTATGTATTTTTAGATGAAATTCCCACATACTTTAAAATAGCCTTGAATCTGACTGTTAAAGTTTTTTGTAACGTCATAATTTTTATCATAAATAAAATCAAAATCATATCCACCGTAATACAATTATTCAATAAATCTCATATAACGGTACATTTTTAGTATATAAACAATTAGACCAACGCTGTGTTTATATAAAATGTCATATGGTATAAAAAATTTTCAGTAAAAAATATTGCTACGTGGAGATCATGACAAAGTTATAAAATTGTTGTTCTTTATTTTTCGCTAAGCTAAACACAAAATTTTCAAAGCTTTTGCACTTTGCATTTATAAAGTCAATATTGCATTACTTAGAAAAATAATTAATCTTTTAACATAGAGCAATATAAGAGACATGTAAAGCAACAAATAATTTTTTATTAGATAAACCAATTGCCACCTAAACTGCTAAAAAGTATGTGCCAAAAATATAAAGTATTTACCTTGGATGAATTGGCTTCAAAATTACGTCATTTCTCGACTTCGCTTCATCCAATCCAACTCCGTCTGGCGAAGATTTTAAAAGTTTTGGCTACTTCATTTCTTCTTATTCGGAAACTTTTCAAACGAATTCACGCATTGCATCACTCAATCATGTTCGTGCTTCCTTCTTTAAAGTCTTATCTGTTAAAACTTTGCCACTACATCTACATCGTTGCAAGCATTTGTCCGCTTCGTGGTAATATAGATTAAACTTGAAATTCAAACAGCTGGAGTTTAAGTTCTTTCCCAAAGACGACGATTCGCACAACTTTACGATTGAGTTATTTTGATTTAAACGGTACTTTATCTTGGTGAAAGTCTCTCAAGTGAATATTTGCACGAGAATAAGCTATCACCCGATCACCAATGTTAATCAGAAACTACATTGTTCGTTATACATAAAACCGGAAAGTGCATATAATTTATCAATATATTCGTCGCATGTTGTCTTTACTTTAACACATTTAATTTCCGCGTGAGACCACCTTGCAATTTCCTCACGCTTTTCTTACTCTAAAATATATTTATGAGCAGTTTGATCAAATTATTCAGTAGTGTGCCTTTTTTCAATTAAGAAAGCGAAAGGGAGAGAATTAATACGAGTGTCGACAAAGTCGACTGTTAATTCTTCGATGGGGAAACACGTGCACCTCTAACGCGCTACCTGTTTTCTTATACGAAACTAGGAGCTTTCCCTAGCTTTTTGACGCATCGACAATCGCGTCGCGTTATTTGCACTACCACGGAAAAGGGAAGAAAAGTGGCAGTGTGAAGAAGAAGAAAGCGATCGCCCTTTCGGAGACACCGCGATCTCACTCGTGTGGTGTAACGCTCATCGCAAGGGGCGCGGCGTAACTGAGCTCGGCAAACCAACCCCTCGTTCTCTGTCTCTGTCAGTGCCTCCCTCTCTGGCCAACCTCGCTCTATCACTTCTCCACCTCACCCCCTACAGCCACGTTTTCCCACTCTCACGCAGTCTCCGTACTTTCCTCCGCTCTTCTTCTAATGCGATTCCTTCTCTCTCATACGGTTTTTCCTTCCACTTCCTCTTCCTACATCGCGCTTTTCTTCATCTTGCTCGATCTTGCGTTGTGACACGCGAAGCCTTCTTTTTTCTACCTTGCAGTTACGAAGTCTCGATTCTTTTTTTCAAGCTAATCCATCGTTGAGCCATGTAGAAGCTAAAGACTAAGAGGAAAGTGCTACTCTAGCATATTTTTCTGTAATCTACTTTATCTATTTCTTTCGCGATATACATCATTAAATTTCATTTTTTGTTTACGCACGTTTAAATTATTCGGTGTAACTACAAAATCCTGATATTTTTTTTCAAGTTAATTCATTGTTGAACTATGCAGAGGCCGAAGATCAAGAGGAAAGTGATACTCTAGCATATTTTTCTGTAATTTATCTTATCTCTTCTTTTTTTACACATCATTAAATGTCATTTTTTTGTTCACGCACGTTTTAATTATTCGTTGCAGCTTTGAAATCCTGATTCTTTTTTTAAGCTAATCCATTGTTGAACCATGCAGAGATGGAAGACCAAGAGGAAAGTGCTATTTTATAGTATACTTTTCTGTAATTTACATATTTCATCTTCTCTTGCTTGATACACATCATTGACATCATCAATTTTCGTTTTTCGCTGATGCACGTTTAATTATCCTTTTATCTTGTTAATTTTTCTTTCATTTAATATGATTTAAGGAAAATTATTATATTAAATAATGCTACTTACTTTTAATGACGAACACTTACCGAGAACCAATCTCCTATAAAATGAGCGTAATAAACGAAGATCAAGGGGACATGGTTGCAGATTAGAGGTTCAATCTTGTCCGCGATTAATCTTTTGTCAACTTGGTGGGCCCTCTATATCTACCATAGTGGAATCCGGACAGAGTCGATTGGATCGTGTATCCATTTGCATGCTCTGTGAGAATATTATACGAACGATATAACACACATCTATTTAAATGCGCATGCAAGGACTGGTGTCGCCACGTATGAGACTACACGTTTAATCTAAATTAGATTACGTCCATGAGAGTCGCGTTAGGCAATCTTGTTTCGCGCTTTCATTATAAATTTGCGTTATATATGACTGTGAAAAGAGAGGAATAAAATAAATGGTATAGTTATTGGTAACCGCAAGGCTATTAATCTCCTAGACATGTTGGCTTGATTGCAGAGCGAAATATGTATGTATTCTTTTCGGCTTTTGGCGAAATATCTGGCAAATGAAAATCTAGAATATCAGAGCGGTTGACGTACAAGAGCAATTTGGTAAATTAATTTGAAAATTCGATTGTGTTCATCCAGGTGCGAGACTCATCGACTCGAATCAGACGAATATCAGCGCTAATACCGACCTTTAATCGTATTCCTGAATTGACGACCACGTATATGAAATGATATTTGCGCCACGACGTATATACATAGTGCAATATAATAGACTATGAGCGCGCATACGCTACACGACAGCTAGTGTACACCGATATACATAATATCGACTATCAACTCGAAAATGATTATTATTTATTCGTATCGATATGACGATGTATTATCCTATCCACGCGCATAGAGACAAATTTGGAAATTATCTGCATGAGAGGATAGGATTGATTTTTGTCTGTAGACGGGAACCAGAACAGATATAAATAGAACATAATTTTATGAGTGACGAATAAACTCACGATGCAACTGTTATTACCACGATGGTAGAATTTGGATAGTAATATAATGAATATAACATAATATATATAGACTGTAATATAATAACAGAGAGCTAAATTAGATGCAATATTAATACACCCCCGGGTTGCTTATAATCGACATTATTCACAAGGAAAACAATGTTATTCATATAACAATAAATATAATCTCTAATATGATTCCAAAATTTAATGAGATATATACCATATAAATGTTATACTTTCATGATATTTGATTCGCTTTTAATAACGTTTAGAAAGCTGTACATAGTTTTCCTTAAATTAATAATTAATTTAGTATAAATAATCAGCTAAAGTTGAAGAAAATTTAGCGTTTGTATACATTTATCGCTACGATTACCGTTTCGTAAATCGTAGTTGATTAAATAACGATTGAAATATATGTTTTATTTTACAACGCTCATCTCTTTGTTTTGCGTGATCTAAATAAAAGCTGGTGCATCTGGCAGAAAGTGGATACGTACTTCAGTTTGCAAGAACTAAAGTACCTGCCGGTTTCGATAGTAAAATTTCAAATTTCGCTATCCCGCAATAGCTGCATCTACATAAATATTTTATGTTCCTAGAGAAGATGTTAGCAACGAACAACTTCAGAGAACAAATATTAATGATTGTCTCAATAATTTTTCTATTGTATATCATAAAATCTGTAAAGGAGAATCAGTTATTTATGAAAAATTAAATTGATTATAACAAATTTTTTTTTCAGTATCAAACTTTAGTGTATTCTTGATTTTGAAAATTATATAAATATAATTTTTACACACTATAAGCAAATTCTAGAATCAAATTTTCGAGGGGGTATGGCGTTAACAGTTTTGAAAATTGGATCGTGCAAGACAAAAAGATTAAAAATGATGAGGAGACAGTTGGCCCACTGAGAATATACGTTTGTTCCCTCTTTTTCTCGATCTTCTATTGGCACGTGCATCACAGTACGTGTCGATAAGAGTTGGAGGTCTGAAGTCCATGATCTTCCATCGTAAAAGACGTTCAACGTGTTCGGGATAGCAAGAAACGGGTGATTTAGCTTCACAAAATATTATACAGCTATGACTATAACGTTTAACAATCTGACAAATATTATATTTGTTCAGTATATAAGTTCAGTTGTTTTTCTTTTATATCGGTAGAACATATAAATCTTAATTGTGATTCGCATTTTCGTTTCCTTACTTTTTGCTCTATTTATTATTTCAATTTTATTATTATACATATATTAATAGTATCTGCAAATTTTATTTGCAAAATAATTAAATTTATACAGAAGATGAGGAATAACAAATTAATATAGTCAATATTCAATACTAAACATCGTTAATGTAAGAACATAATTAATACGAATACGAAGCCTATAAAAGTCTAGCTTGGATCTTTAATTGCTTTCTATAAACCTACCGCGTACTATCACGAATTAAAATAAATTAATAATTAACTAATACACGTCCCCCCAAATTGCACGCCGAACAATCGTTGGTCTTGAATTAATATAATATCTTATTACTATGTGATATTATGTTATATGATATAAATAAATAATAATGTACGTATTATATGATATGAATAGAAGACGAATTTTTTATATGAAAATTTTTATTTTTAAATATATTAACTTGCATAAATAAAAACGGAAGTGCGAATTTTAATTACAGGCAACAAGCCGCATTTACATATTAATATTGTGAGTAGTAATGAATAATTCAGTAGTACAGCATAATTAAACAGTGCAAATATTCCATGCTTGACGAAAGTGTAATATTTTTTTTATTTATAAATGCTAGGAAAATGAATGTCGGCATCGTTATAATTTTTTTATTCAAATTCTAATTGTCTATTCTTTTTTGAAGATTGGGGAGACAATAATTTCTTGATTAGCCTGAAAATATAGAGCTTAAATTCCATATTCTTTTAAGCTTACAGCTTTTTAAGATATAAACGGAAAAATGCCTCATCGTTTAAATCTCGTAATAATAAATTAATTGTCTTTTAACGATAAAATTACTTGTCGCCGAGTTAGATGTATCATTAGTCATTTGTAAAATGATTAATGTCGCAGTAACAAGAGTGTCATTGTTTTATCTGGTATTACCCATGAAAGAGCGATTTTAGAAGTGTCATTATTCCGGAATGTGTAATTGCTTTCTTTTTCTTATTTTCTTACTACATTTTTTAATCTCGTCTAAAATTTAATCACTGACGCAAATTTGATTATCTGTGGTTAAGATCAATTATTAATACAATTTAAAATCTGTATATCTTTTTTAAATCAATTTCAATATTTGATTACGTTACTTACAAGCTGCGATATTTATATCATCAGTTATGTGATATCATCGTTACGTAAAAATACGAACTTTTAAGCTCACTTTAGACGATCTATAATTCACGATCAAATTCAGAACAGAATTCTATTTATAATTTTACCTGTCGTGTACCATAGAAAACATTTGAAGAAATAAAATAATCACTGATATATACCATATTTTCTATATGTGTGTATTTTGCTTCTTGAAATTACATAATTATTATTATAAATAGAATTCTGCTCCGAATCTGGTCGTGAATTATAGATCGTCTAAAGTGGGCTTTAAGCTTTAAAGGATAGTATGCATGACAAATCGTTATTTCTGACCCTACCTTTACCGCCGCTTTACCCTGTCCCTGCCTCCAAATGCCTTTATCTTAACAGGTTATAACTACTCTTGCCTTCCCTTATGATATTATAGGATCTTTAATAGCATGGTAGCAGCGCATTATGTGAATATTTTTAGTAATTGCATAGTAAGAGTACTGACGCATGTCTGAGAGTAATTTATTTTTATTTTTATATTATTATTTTTATTTACAAAGTTGTTATTTAATTAAATAAAATTAATTAAGTAAAATCTGCCAGAAAAAAATAGTACAATTATTAATTAGACATTATACATATTATAATCAAAATAATAATATAACATCGTGATAAAAGTTTTCTGTGTAAATTATTATTGCATTAAAATGTATAATAATATAATAAGAGTGATTAATTTTTTCGTTTTCTTTCAAATTAGACTTATTTAATATCTTAATCACAACATTTTTTTTTATCGTTTTTATCTACATATCATCTGCGATAGAATTTATTTATATTTTATGTAAAATTTTTTTAGAAACGTGCTTTTTTATAACGATGCGACTTTCGTCTTAAAGCTCGATGCATGTTTGAAGATCCCGAAGAAGAACATAAGCACGTGCTAGAAATCTCAGGCGAGAAATTCAGACTCAACGAAAACCAGATGCTCTTTTTGCCTATCTTTCTCGCTTTCCTTAAGTACTTTGTAAATATTATTCTACTCTTGTCAGAATGAGAAATTAAAAATGTATGTACTTTTTTTTTTAGTAAGAATGACTTGTCCACTGATGGACCACTAATAATAAGTACCTTTTTTGCGCCTTCCATAGTATCTGCTTTATTTATGAAGTGAATGCTGTAAAGAGGTAGTAATACTCTACGGAAGAGAATTAACCACTTTCTACGTGGGATTTTCTCGGGTCGCGGGAAGTCTTTCGCGAAGATTTCCATGAATTAGCTGTTTAATTGTACAAAATGGAGAATACAAGAAATTCGCATCGTGTACAACTTCGACGTAAGACAATTCCGATCAAAAGAGCCAGAGCCACTTACCGGGCATTTATCAGACTTTCGAAGAGTTCATTTCGTGTACAAAGTACTCTGTGTCGTTATTTGAAAGAGTACACTAACAAATAGGGTCGTTCGAATTTTAGCTTACTCATCGAAGCGTATATAAATCGTTCTAAAAGCTCTGTATTTGTACATCGAACCGCTTATTTTTCATTCCATGGAAAGGAATAAGCTCTCTTATTCATTTCTCCCGTGTGTCCTCTCGTTATTAATCAATAATTTACGTTAATGACTTTCCTTCACGGTAGAATTCGTTATGTTCGTACATATATAGGAACGCTTGATGTACTCTGTGCAAACTGTTTCATGTTTTATGAAGTTTGCAGAAATGTTCTTTAACTCACAATAGATTTTCAGAATGGCGTTTAACACATAATACTTGACGAAACGTTTCAGTAAAATGAGTAATATTATATTTATTGTTCATGCGATGTGTATATTTCTGTTTACCAAATAGTTACGTCACATATAACAAACATTTCATTTAATTTAATTTTAATGCGCGACTTAAATTCCTTTTAGTCTCTTTTGAGCTGGCAACTTCATAACTTCGCCAACGCTCCATTCCGATGGAAAATTCGAGAAACTCGGTTCGTATCTCAAGAGAGGATTTCACGCTGACTGCCAATGTCAGATATCGAAGTGTATGAATCAGAAAAGCATTAAAATTTTTCATGGACGTGTGATTCAAACATTATGAAATTACTAGGCGCTTAATTCTTTGATATTCTAATCGATTGCTTTTTTCTAATGGGATATTATTTGCACATAATATAGTACTACATTGGTTTTAACCAACGACACATAGACCAAGCATTTCTATACGAAGAGAAGAAAAGTTGTTGCTATTATGAATGCTAATCCTATGCCACAATAGTAAGTTCTATAAGGGATAAAAGATCGTAAATTATTTGCAGGTGTAACAAATATTTATTTTTTTGTATGTGTGTATATATCTTGCCATAAAAATTATAATATTCGCAATAAATGCAAAACTTATCAACTATACAAATTTGTTAGCTATAAACAATAAACAAATGTGATAATTAAATTTTGGAATCGTTTTGTGTTTACAGAAAAATTATTTTTTTTTTTCGTATATGTTTTTAAGAAGTATGGTAAGAAGTATAAAGTCTAAAGTTAATAGTTTAAAAATAATCATTAAAATTCAGTATTTTCTCTGTCTCTCTCTCTCTTTCCAAAAATGATGTATTCTTTTCAACCGAACTTCTTGCACCGTTTATATATCTACACCTTTAAAGAACGTCAAAAGCACATATAACCTGTCTTTTCTCAAAAACTTTCTGAAGATATTGTAGAAAGAGACACAACTGATTCCCAACAGCTTTTTAAACCGTCAATTTTCTGTCTCAACTCTTTTGCTTCAATCTACAGATAGAATGTTTAGTCTATGTATATATGTATATAATCTATGTATATATATCGTTGATCATCGTCAATCAACACACGATGAGTCTAGCATAATTAAACTATTTATGTACAATTTATGCTCAAGGATTATTAATTATTGTCACTGACATTTCCACTTACAAAAGGAGGCTTATAAGTGTATTTAACGGATTTTGATCAGTCTTTGTATGATTATTTTAAGATTCTAAAAAATAACTCTTGTAACGTTGTAGAGGTTCCACTTTTACATTTTCTTCAAGAAAATCATGATTTTAGGTCACAACGACGAATCGCTTTTAGACTAGGGAGAATCGATATTTATTGAAAAAAAAAAAAAATTTTTGTTCGTGTGTGTATCTATACTATACCATTCATACCATTGGAAACACATGATTTTCTCGCATCTCGTGAAAAGTATTTTGATTAAAAAACTGTAGAAAAAATAAAAAAAAATGTATTCTAAAAGCTGTAAATATGTTCTTTTTCGCTTTGTTTCTATTATTTTATTTCTAAATTACATAAAATAAAAAATTGATATATTTAATAGTCTCCTTTTACTTTTAAGCGTTGTAATTTGATATATAATTTGAAATACCATTAAACGAAAATTAATAAAAAATTATTTAAAAATAAGTTTTCTAAGCGTTAAAATAATTGTTTTTAAAATTGGTACTGCTGTTTCAATGATACCGACTGTGTAAACACTTATTTTTACAAAATGTTTTTTAACTTTGAAATTAAACAGTTTACCAAAAAGATAAAAAAGAGAAAAAATTTTGTTAAATATTCTTAATTTCTATATATTTAAAAAATATTTTTTAAGCTTTTTTTGTTTTTAAATTTATGAACAGTAGTAGCTTGGTAATAAAAATTGGGGAATTGGTAATAAAAATTTGTCGTTATATTCTAAAATTGTGATTTTCTCGCAGAAAAAATCAAAAATAGATTATGACTTTACAGAGATTATAATTTGTAGTGCCTTAAAATAATTATACAAAACTTATTAAAATTTATGAAATATGTTTCTGAATCTGTCTTTGCCAATCATCTTTTAATACTTACTTTTACCTGCTAATACCCATTTTTTACCCATCAGATGCGTTAACGAGGAACGCATTTTATTTTCTACTATTTGCGTGTACAAGTAGTAAGATCCGCGATAAATCCGCCGCCGGCGTTCGCAGATGAAAACGTGTTAATGCGCGGCGATCGATTGACAAAATTCTGCATCTTTAACATATCGAGAATTTGAAATCGGGATAAAACAGCTCTCATGGCACTTACTAACGACATTTCAACGACAACGTGGCAGCTTCGCTGGGCTTTATTCTCCTAGATATCGGCGCGATATTAAGTCGAGCTAAAACGGTTTATTCGGCTAATGTCGTATTTACTAACGTTCGCGCAACGAAATATGTCACGCGCACTTATATTCCACTCGATATTCGCGTCAGCTGAGCGTCGACGATAAGAAGATTAACACATTTGCTTATATTGCAATGGTGCATTTAATATGTATGTACGAAACTTTGTTTCATTTGTTACCGATGTGAGACAAGTTCGACACAAATAGGATTATCATTTGCTAATGCGATGACATTTTCTTCTAGATTAAGAAACATATTGATTATTCCAAATAATTATACAAAATAAACAAAATTGTAAATAAAATACGTCAAGATTCAATTAACGCAACTTTTAATCATTCAATACATTCTTAATCTTCTGAAGATGACATGAGTATAATTGGGCCCATTCAGTTATAAAAATATAAATTTATTTGTCAAAAAATCGTCAAACAATTCAATTTTCTTTATATTAAATTTGCAAAGAAAAGTAGGTACAACTTTTTACGCTTTCGAGGATCGTTCAATCATTCAAACCAATTCAGAGTTGGATCAACAACTCTCTTTTTCTCTTCCTTCTTTCCCTCTCTCGCTTTGAATTAGTTTTTAAATGATTGAAGCATAACTGACAGCGATTTTGTAACAATGTAAATAAGGTTTTTATTAATTTTCACACACAAACACACACACAATGTATCAATTTTTTCTTGAGTTTAGCGTCATTATATTATGATAATTTTCGGTTTCATGAAGAAAAATATAATAAAATGCATATAAGAAAATGTAGAAATAAAAAATCCCCTAAATCGGTCGCGAAAATGTGAAAACTGTACCCTTCGTTGGATTATTCTCATTAAAATATACTTAGTATTTATTTTTTACGTCATTTTAATTCCTGGAAATTAATTAGTGCCGTTTAATTAACGTAAATTAAATAGAGGTCTCGCAGACCTAGCGTCAGTAATTGTGTTACAAATTTTAATGTCAACTTCATAGGGTTAAATGCCATAAAAGAAGCAAAAAGAAATGCAACCTCATCTAATATGCTCTAAGAAGAAAAAGAATGATAGATTAAACTTTGCTGATTGCACGGAGCAACTATCTTCCGAGGAGACCAGAGCTTATCTGCTTGAAAATTACTGCCGACGCGGCAACTCGCCGCGAAAGCGTCTCATCCAATGTCGCCTTCGTACTCGAGTAAACTCCTAATGATCGCAGTCCGTGATTCGTCCACAATCTTGTATAAATACGCGCACACGCTTACTTCCGTATGCTGTGACTTTGTACGTACATATCTCTGGGCGAACATACAAGCTCGAAAACTGTCCTCGACTTCATTTTGTTCGTACGGGGGCGACCTCGACCACGTGCTGCAGAGACTCGTTGAATTTCCGCGCGTTCCGTTCACTTGCTGAAGGAAACACCCGTCACTCTGTCTTATTGAACTATCTCACCATCTCTTCCTTCGTCTCTTCGCATATCCTTCCTTTCTCTCTAGTTATATCTGATTAAAATTTCGTGCCATAACTGGCATTTATATAAGGTTTCCTGAGAGCTCTCTGTTTAACGCTGCGAGACATCACGAGAGAGAGGAGTAAAAAATATTATACAATACAATACATTATATATAATACATCGTTTTTATAAATGGGAGACGCGTATTTTTCTTCGGTCGAGTTCTTTTGCTACTTTACCTCGACAAATAATCATTATGCTTTCGATACACACGTACGACGTTCCGACATCAATTCGCTAGGTTGATCGAATTGTCAATGAGATGTTTTCAAAGAACGGAGGAACATGGCAGAGTATTGTGCTCGAGCGCTTCAATTTCAATTCCTCTACGTATACAAAGCGACAAGAGTTCTGCATATACGCGATCAAATGTTTCGATTTAAATATATTTAGTGACCGTGAAAAATTGCTTTGTGGATGGTATCGCTTGTTACGCGAACCTGTACGAAGGAAAAGAGGGAACACGTAGATTATTACAGAGAGGAAGAGAAAGATCTCTCAAATATTATCACACATTCTACATTACATACGCCGCCGTCAGGATAGTGTCTCAATTTTACATATGACAATACTTTTGTACTTTCGAGGAGATGAAACATATTGAAAACGTTTGTACTTTTGGCACGAAGTATTTAAATTGCCTTGATATTTAAATTTACCTTTCACGTTCCTATTTGTTACGTTTCGCTGTATCATATGACCTATCCGTGATAGTTTTCTAACCCGATGTGATTGAACACGGATAAAGTACAATCCTGTCAGCGCGATGGAATAGCCGAACGATCTCTCAACAAGATCCTTCCAAGGAACAGAGCTATGGAGAGAGGACGTTGTACCAAGTGATCCAATTTCCAATTCCATTAGAAGGTAAGCAACGCAGGAAGCTCCGTACACACACAAGGTAACTTCGATTGCATTCTACGGCCTGGCAGGCGTTGTAAAGAGCATTGGTTGAAATATCAGATGCGAAAATAGGTATCCATAATAACTGTATTTATATCATCTTTAGCGGACAAATCGTAGAATCAAAAGATAGGCAATAGTAGAACAATGCTGGACTTTTAATTGTTAATTTTCTTTTTGTTATACATTTCTCTGACAATTAAATTTAAAAGTAAAATAAGGTTTTTTCTTCTTTTGGTTAGAAAAAAATATTAATTTATAGATATGATAATTTAAATATGTGTCGAAAAGTGATATATCTATATAATATTATGTACTTTCTAAAAAATATAGATATCGATTTAACATTGTAATTATATAATTTATTATATGTTCATAATTTTTATCATGATAATATTGATATATAAATACAAAATATGGTGAATTTAACTTCATTGGTATGGATTTTTTAACATTGTAGTTTAAAATATCTACATGGTGTTAAATGCATACCGATTGGTATTTGTATCAACACGATGAATTATATAATTATAACATAGTGTTAAATATATACTCATAAATTTTTTATATTTTAGTAGTTATGCACCTCCCAAAAATGGACTTTGGTGACTCGGGATAAGAGACTTGTAGCGTCTCGCAGTTTTTGAACATGGCCGGAGACACTACCGCGTCTCCTGATTCTTTAAAGTATATTGTGACATTACAAAATAATATTATTGTGGTATTATATTATTATATTATTATGGTATTATAAAATTTCATTATTTCACATTAACCATTTTCTGTCCATGTTACTATGTAACATACACTCTCCTGTATATACAGTCAGATATGGGTATATTACTATAAAAGTAACTTGTTAGAAAAGTAACTCGTTACTGCTACTCACACGTGCGCGCGCGCTCGTTAATGTTTTAAAAAAGCAACCTGTTATCATCATCGTTATTCAAGAACTAAAGAGTCGTTACAGTTCCATTACTTTTTTATAAAGTTTAATGATCTTTTTTTTTTAAGTATTATACATTTGGCTATATTGCTAATTGACTTTTTCAACAAGAGATCTGTAGTGGTTATGGCTAATCGCACGTGTACAAAGTAACGATAAAAATAACTATTATATTCACCTTTATTCAAAAACTGCGTTGCTATTAATGGTACAAATAAGGAAATATATAACATATCGTTATCTATTTTTACTGAAAAAAATAATTGTAACGGTATACTGACGTTACGCCTCTCAATCCTGTATAAAAAATATCTATGTTTATTCACAACGTACGAGGTAATGTTTACAGAAGAAAAAGACAGACAGTATCAATATAATGTATGAACAAATCGCTAATTTTTCTTGCTGTAAATTTCCTTGCAAATTTCGGACAATGTTTGAGATTATCTTTTCTTCCGTTTGGAAAACATATTACTGTATATCAATTGTTGAAAAAAATAATATAAAATTTTGATACTTTATATCAGCTTTTTTCATATTTTGTAACACGATTCTCTTACGTATAAAAAATGTTCCCTCTGTTTCATCAAATAGAGTTTATCGCAAATTAATAATGTTTAATATGCAAAGCAATCTTCGGACGTTGTTTGTGGAAATGGGGAGATATTCAATATCTCTTGTTATGGTGGGAATCGGATGAGGTGGATGAACGGCACTTGGACAAGATCTATCTAAGGCCCGATGCGAGATGCGAAAGAGCATTGTGCGCGAGTGATCCAATTTCCAATCCCATTGCAGTATAAACAAGGTATGAAGCCACGCGATACCAATAATACGGATCGTATACCTCTTTGCGCGCTCTCCCATAACTTCTTACGACATTACGAATATATGACCTTAGATATTGCTCCTGTTTCCAAATAGTTCTTTTCTTAAAATGTTTAAGATAAAAAATCCAACGTAAGCATATATTCTATCGTATAAAATTCATTAATGATACTAAAGACAATTAATGACTTAATAAAAGTGCTGGTCTCATACCTGAATTTTTATATGTATTACAAGTTTTAAATCAAATTTATGTTTACAATCATACTTGATGAATTGTATTTGAGTAATTAAATTATAATGAATTAAAAACATATTTTTTCTCACAGTAGCATCTAGTTTTGTCAATTTTATTTAGAAAGTTATGCTTCGTTCGTGTTCATTCGACCGTCAGCGCTCCGTGTTCCGCAACGCTCGACAAACGAAGCTAATTCCAATAATCTGCTACAAACGGATATCCGCATTGAACGTGAATGACAAACGATATTTTTCTATAATTGTTTAAAATTGGGATATTCTCAAATAATATCGCGCGCACATTTATAACATTTTTATTATTTTTTTATCGATTAAGAAAAAGAATATTCAGACTTGAATAAACTTTATTCTTATATCAAGTAATTTATCTTTATTGAATATCAACTCAGTTTATCTCGTAAAAATTAGTTGTATGATGGCTTTTATTATGAGGAGGCAATAATATTATAGCATTCTTTAAGTCCTAAATGTTTTGAAATAATAATAGTCATGAGCGTTTACTTCTTTAATTTCTGCAACAAGTATAAATACGTATAGACGTCTTAAAGTACAATCGTATTTTATTTGTAGTAGATAATTTTCAACGAAACGTACATGAGAACTATTTTGATAAAATATTAAAAAATTTAGCTAAACTGGCTAGATCTGAAAGTAATTTTACTGAACTATTAAAATAATTATGTAGATAACTTAAATAAACTTTAAATATAATAAGCACAAAGTGCTGCAATAAGTTTTAACATTTTAATAATTAATTTGAGCGTCTTACATAATTAATTGATGATCAAACAATTATTTTCAGATCTGTATCCAGTTAAAATGTTAAATACTTCAGCAAAACAGTCTTTTCCGTATGCAATGCATGATTTAAAGATAGCAGAATAAGAGAAATACACAGAAAGAAGGATTTTGCTGGAGTGCCTATCTAAAAATTTAATTAGATATCGATTTGAAAATAATTTAATTGAATTATTAAAATAATTATGTAGAAAACTCGTGATGAAAAAAGCTGTAAAAATTGTAGGAACTAGCTTGAATCTTTTATATAATTATTTTGATAATTTAATAAAATTATTTCATTTATTTTCAGATATTTAACTAAATTTTTAGATACTTCAGCAAAACTATTCTTTCGTATAAGTATACAGAAAAACATTTTGCTAAAGTACTTAAATTGAGTTAAATACAATTTTGAACATAACTTTATTCTACACTCGAAATAATTATGTAGGACGCTTAAGCGTAACTGAGTTACTAAAATGTTAAAAACTTTTGCAGCATTGTTATCAACGTTTAAATATTCGATATAATTATTTCAATGAACAAAATTATTTTCAGATCTAAATAAATTTTTAGATACTGTAACAAAATCGTTCTTTCCGCGTAAGAATATTCCATATAAATACAGAATAATCGAATAACCGATACATCAAACTAAATATCGAAATAATAGTAATTATTGGTCATAAGGGTGAATAGGCGAGTAAGAGAAATAAACATTTCTCAGCCAGTTGTCAGAAGCACCAGCGTCTCTCTCGGTATACCAGCAGTACTCTCACGCTGCTTTGCGAGTTAATAGCCCGTACTTTCAGCCCGTAACTCCAGAGGCGATCTAGATAAAGCTGCTTTATGAAGCCAACGGCCGTACACCGTTGCCCCGCAGTCAGTTGCATAACGCGCGACCATCGTGCGTCGCGGTGTCGAGTGCGCGTCCCAACAATACCTACGACCGAACGGTGGTGCGTTTTGCATCCCTCATCTTCTCGCTAGTACACGAGCTCTCACAGTCGCTTGCACGTCCACCGAGTCAACTTAGGCGCGACCGTCGGGCACTTGGAATATTTTCTACCTTGGAATAGATCGCCCTGCTATAAATTTCGTAACAACGGAAACACACTGGGGTGTCGGTGCACGAAAAAGAATTTCGAATTTGCTTGCAAAATATACTCGGGGGAAACGTGAGTCGCGACGAGAGAAGTAGATACTTCTAGGCGTACTTTACGCTTTGCTACATATTTTTATTCGCGAATCCGTCAGCTCCATTGTATACCGTGATTTACGAAGGAATTATTAAACCATATAGTGCAAACAAGACCAAGTGTTAAAAATCAAAATGTAACCACAAACCTAGCTGTAAACCATATATGCTGGTAGTTATTAAATGTGTATTTCTCTGGCGTGGAATTAAATAAAAACTTTTCATAAATTTGAAATGTACTACTACGTAGGAAACATTTGTATTGCGGCTTCTGTACGTGCACGAAATTTTTAAATATAGTTCTGCAATATGGCTCGTAGATCGTTACATTTTTTTCGTTCCGCCATTATTCTTTAACTGAAATATGTCGCTATATGAGTATTTTATATTCGTTTTGCGTATCTATTAAAAAATAGTTTCACAGGCAAAGCAAATCAAAATATCTTCTCGATTTTTCCATTTTATCATAGCACTAATAACACTGTCCGACAAAGTTTTACCTTTTTTTTCGCAATACGAGTGTAAATAGTTATTTCCCATGTATTTGTCTACTGAATATGAATCCGGTAGTCGGATTCATATCAAATTTGGTTATCACATTACAATTTTGAAAAAAAATGACATCAAAGAAACAAGAAACGATGATTTTCATGATGTTACAGCATTTGCAAAAGTATTTTCTTTTTTAATTCATTAATACATGTGGAAGCGTCAACTTTTGCTTTAAAATAGGTTTTGTTTCGTTATAAATGATTTATGTTATATTTTGTTTTGTGCTTTCTCATATAATACGTAGAAAAGCCATTTTGTTCTAATAATTGAATCATACTAAATAAAGAACAATATGTAGTTAATAAAACACAATATACCAAGAAAGATTATAATCTCAAAGCTATATTGTATTTTACGAATTTTATATTGCTTTTTTATTTAATATGATTACATTATGCAGGTATAAAAGTACTTGCTTTCCACATAATATAGTATCAAAATGAAACAAAATGTCTTTTCCATGTATATTGTACGGGAAAAGAATTATTTTCAAACTACTACATCTCGAAAATAAAATATCATATTGAAACAAAACAAAATGCATTTTAAAGCTGAAGGTTGATTCTTTCGCTAATGGGATTAACAAAATTCAGAGAAAAATTTTTACTGTCAATGTTACAACGTCGTGAAAGTTTTTAAAATCTTTGTAATATTTTGCTTCTTTGATGTGATTCTTTTTCAAAATTATGACGTAATAATCTTTTACCAATGGAGATTCGTATAAAACAATCAAAAATACATCGAAAATGTTGTTATTCATACTCGTGTTAAAATATACTTTTAATCAGTGTAATCAATATGAATTTATCTGTTTTTATTGTTACGATAAAATCATATGATTAGATAGTACTGTATATCATAATGATAGCATTAATTCATCTAAGGTCACGATACTCTCTAAGTTTCTTGTTGTAATTACATGGCGGTTTATACATCGGGGAGGTACCGCAAAAAATTGCAGTCATTATACCGACCCGTTCTCTTTCATTGACCGCTTTCGATTCCGCCTCACATCTAGACACTCTCGTTTCCGCCACGCTCGGATTTGCCTATTATTTTAGTGATTGCAATTGCACGATGCATGCAAGCCTTTTGGCTTCTATCCCATGCTATAGGTTAAATGCGCAATAGTGAATAAACCTCATTTAGTGAAATCTACAGCATCGAGAGGTAGCGCCGGAGTCGGCGTATAATAGACGTAAATATGAATCCGGTTTTCTCCAACGAAGAACGAATTGATGAAGACCGATGATGATTTGCGTAGCTCGCAAGTAAATGGAGAGCGAATGAAAATCGAAGAGCGCGAGAGCGAAACAATACGCGAATAGATAAAAGTAATTTGATGAGCAATGGGGAAGGATGAAATGAAGACATCGCATCGCGGAAAATCCTGCGTGAAACGGACGCGAGATAAATCGAGTCTCTGCACTGTTGGCATACGGATAACGACGTAACACGTGATGGCGAGTTTGCAACGTGTACACACGATATGCAAAATCATGTAAACAGAATATTTTCGAAAAAAGAAAAGAGAAATGTTTCAAGGGGAATTAGCGTTTTTCTCTTTTTTAACGGATAAAAATAATTGGAACAAGCAAAAGGAATGCGGAATACATTTTCAAAACAATTTATTCAATTCACTTTAAATCGTACTATAGATTTTAAATCGAATCTGTTTTTTTTTTTTATTATTTCAAGTACCATTATACGTTTTGAGAATTAAATGTAACTTAAATTTTAATATGAATATGTTTCATGATATGCCTGTACTTTTCAGCCTATGTTTTTCATATTTCACATGTGATGAATGCGTTAAATACCTCTATTATAATTGCTAAAGAGATTTTATGTTACTTTATCTTTTTTCCATCTTTTTATGCAACATTTATACAGGTATTTTTAATTAAAATAGCGAGACATTACACAACTCGCATAATCATAACACCGTAAAAGGGTGATCCTCCCTTCATGAAACATTATATTCTAAAGATATCGCGGACTTTTGATGATAAAAAGTTGACTCCTCGCTGAGAAAGTTTTGCTGAAGAAAGAGGTGCTGATTCCATGCTGCACCGGCGAATTTCTACCGTGATCATATTTTAACTTTTTGGAACGGATTTATGTCGAAGAGCCTCTCTTTCCAAGAGACTTTATTCGCGTCGATACTTCATAATTACAGGGAGACAATAAACATTGATCGAGAGGAGCGTTTTAATTTGATTCGCGAAACTCGATATAAATTTTATGGTCCTCGTTAATATGTCAAGTACTTCATAACATTCGCGAGTCTTCTGAACTGTTAACAAATTAGTTTTGCTTTACCAGAAAGAGAATAGTGGATTTTGACCTAAAGTTTTATATGCACTTTTGCGTTTGCCTCGAATAGAGCACTAAAAATGTGTAATGGAGAGAATTTATTCACACAAAAAACATATTTAAATAACCACTTATTTCGTTGTTAATTTTGGACTGCATAAAAAAGATTTATCTGTTATGTATTTAATCAATGAAAATGTGTGAAGCTTGCGACAAACACAAACTGTAAGAATATTTATATAATAATATAATTATTTGTCAAATGGTGTGTCGCAAAATTTAATATTGCCTTTGGGAGTGTTACTGTGTTATCTCTTAACATTAAAAAGTATTAAAAAATCATACGCATACATGAAAAACGTTCAAACGGTTAACGTATTGTCGCCTTTCACATTTGGTCGATCGGGTCATGGTAAGCTGGGATCAGCCTGTGACGTTGATCCCCTTTTATTCTGTGAAACATGCACATCATAGCAATTCGGCCTATAGGTGACCATCCGCCTATCCAGTCAATAGGTTTGTACCATCCATTACGTAATGTCACGTTTAATCTCTGCGAAATGTTCGCTTGAATTAGTGACTATGGAACGCATCGCTACAATGCGCTTTTACGGATCTTTCCGGATCATTCTCGTCAACCACGGCGTTGCATCAGACTTGGCTTATTTAATAAAGAAATTTTATTCGCGAGATGTCAAATTGTCAAATTGTCGCATCGCAACAACAGACGTCGAAAAGTATACGAGGTAAAACAGATTTATCGGAGTTGTTTTTAATTATAAATGTAAATTTGAATTTTGTTGCAAATTTTATTTTTCCTATATTTCTCTATCACTTCCTATCGCATTCTACAGAATCTTTAATAATCGAATAAAATATGACGTGAGGAGTACTCACGGGGGAAGCTGAAGTGCTAAAATTGAAATTGACTAGCCGCGTGTCTATGTGTGCCATTTAATGTCGCTTGACTGGCGTCAAGAGGATTTCCCAGCTGTCCTCGCGTTACTAAACGCTGTTACAAGATACCAAGTGCAGATATATTACACATCATGTCGGACGCCACGCAAAACGAATGGGCTCTGCTTACAGTAACAGAGATATTTAAATATACATGTCCTACACATACTGTCCCTTTGTATGCAACTAAAGGCTTTCAACGTATTGAGCGATTCTTAAATGAGAAAATTTATAGAAATAGCTTGAGATTTACAATTTGATACACGACTGCTATCGAGCGTAGATTTTTATAGAAAATCAATTTAATGTTGGCAGGGGGAGGGGAATTACTTATTTTGAATTAATCCTTATAGTATACACAATTAGGTCACTCGTGTCTTATACTCGTACATTTGTTTCTTTTTTTTAATACTAGTAGCATCTGATTAAATAACGTCTCCATCTCTAACGTTTCCTTTTTTTAATACACAATTTTACATATATTTCCCAAAGATGTTAAATTATATGTGAGAATTATTTGATAATTTTTATACACAGAGAAAAAAATTTGTTACAAATACAAAAGGGATTACAAAATTTAACTGTCAAATTTATTTGCTGTTTGTAACAAATAAATTTACATATTTGTCAAATGCATTTATTGCAAAGAATTTTTGTAGCGAATACAAAAAAGAATAAATATTTGTTACACCTATAAATAATTGTGATTTCTACAAACAAATTTATAAAAATAGTGAAAATTAATAGTGAAAATTAATCTAAGACACGATCTACCAATCCTAGGTATATGGAATTTTCCAGAACTTTCCAGTATTAAATTTCTGTATGGGAAATATATTTAGCACACATTTATATAAAATGTCTGTAATCACATTATCATGAAACGTATATCACTGCATTTCCATATAAAATGTCGTATAAGGCACAATTCTGTCAGTCTCTACAGCGTATCTCATCTGATTATTGATATTTAATTCAATATTATAAGACGAACCGATATATTTTGCAAAATAGTATGTGAATATTAGAGAAAGCTTTTAGCTGCAAATTTTTTTTACTTTCGCGATATGATATGAGCGACTACTGTGCTTAAAAGGCATAACATGCCGCTGGTATAATTTGTCAAGCATATCGAAATTTTAGCGCACGTACAAATGTTCACGCGGCAGGAATCGTCGATACTCTAACCACCATTTTCGTTATTTTTTTGGTTGCATACAAATTCAACGAAACGAAAACAATATCCGCGCCAAACGTCCCGCTCGTTAGACCATTAGCGCGGTTCTCCGCGCATCGTGAATAAGCGGTGACAATGCGCGAGAGGCGTGAGGTCGATTCGCTCGGTTCATGCACGTATTCGTGATTGGCTCAAGTGGTTACCTAAATATTCTGCCATCTCCATCCACTTCAACATCGTTAAACTCAATTTTTACGCGGCAGAATCATTGTTATCCGCCTGTTGGATTGACGGCTGTAAATTCATAAATCGTGTCCTATTTTTACTTCACGGATTTTTTTAAAAAACGTTTTAGTACGGTACACGATATTGCTTATCCCTTTAAAGGCGAATATTGCATATTTGCAACATTCAATATAAAATTAGGTTCGTGATAAATTCAGCATATGTGCAAATTAATTACGCTTAAAAACTGAAAACCGAAATATATGCAGCATTTTGAAATATAATTATACATTAAGTATAGTTTTAATTGACAAGTTATGTCGACACACACACACCATATATACACAAATAGCGTAAATATGATAGATTCTTCGCTTACAAACCATTTTTTATAAAAGCAGTAAAATAATTGTTTTTTAATGATAAGATGCCTAGTAGGTTCAAGTAACATACATATTTGAACATCATTATTTAAATGTTATTATATCGGCTGTGTTTCATTATTCATTGCGAGTACTGAAAATCTGTAGTTTATGTTATATATATCATAGATTTTCAGTACTCGCAGTCAATAACGGAACGCAGTTAGAATGCATATACAATACGTAACACTTCTGTGTATGCATTCCTTATATAGTATTATTATGTAAGTGCTTTATCGAGATAATTGCTGAATACAAATGAATAATCTGTATTCTGTAATAATTTATTGAGGGAATTATAATAGACGTTTCTCTGTTTCTTGAATATAATGAAATTAAACATGAAGCAGTTTATAGATATAAGTAAGGTGTTATGAGAATTATCGAAGATGCACACAAATGGAATATATATGTGTGTCAAAGGTTAACAACCGCGGTTTGACAAAGGTCACTTTAGAGAAAGGGACGTTAATCCTTTACGGCGAATTGCGAATGGGACCCCTTCTCTCTCTCTCTCTCTCTCTGTTTGTTTGAGCAGCATTTAGCTTCGCGTGACAAGCGCGGTTTTGCGTCCCCAGTAGGATCGGTCATGGTCCAACGTCGAGTTGGTTTCCGGATTGGATTTCCCGCAGGATAACTACATATCCACCACTCAGTCGTAAAAGTCACTGTAAAGACGTTCCTTGAATCCTGACATTTTATCTATATAAAAAGTAGAAAAAGAAAAAGAGATGCTAGATAAATCTTGCGAAAGTAATCTATTTTTATTTATAGCAATTTTTAACACAAATATTAATTAATTAATTTTAATATATGAATAAATTTTCTACATTTAATTAATTAAATAATTTTTGAATAATTTTTTTTATATTAATTGCCATTTTAATTAAATACAAGTTTAATAAAAATATTAACTAAATACATTTTAACTGAATATGTTTGTATTTTATAGTCAAAATTGTTCATGATAACAATATTCATACAGGACGATAAAATTGATTAAAAGTTTACTTTTTTAATATCTAATTGTAAGTAGTACATATGGAAAGAATAGCAGGATAAAATCATATTATGCAAGTTTTTTTAATCAGGAGCGTCTGTTAATTTCGACTAGTAGGGGCATTGTAATCCACAATCATGATAATCCGTTCAAGCTGTGATTATCCCTCTAAAGCGGCATGAAATTGTAACTATAATCCTTTGCATGATATCACGAATGTTTTGAAGGACCCTCGTTTGAGGAATATGTTAACTCGGGCGATGCGCGCGGTCTCCTGTCCTGGTGAAGTCAACCACGCTTCACCGTGTCGCGTTGGTTTCCCAAAATACCACCGATATGATTTGCCGAGGACAAGTCTGCCCTTACCCTCGTCTACACGTTACAGAATAACACATCGTGTAATGAGGAGAGTATTCGCTCTGATTTTGAACTAAGAGACGAGCCGTGTAGATGTCAGAGTTAGCTTGCTCGCAAACTCGCTTTTCGTCTTTTTACTCGTACAGCTTTCTGTCGTTTCCTGTTTCGTTATTGTAGTACATAATTTCTGGTTTAAGCAGCAGAAACACATGATATTAACCATTTACATCGAGGCTGCTCTACCTTACCCCAATAATGAAAGTAACCCACTATTCCACGTGTGTTCGTAGTTGGTAAAAGGCGTCTGCCCGTCCCTAAGTCGGAGCCGAGGAGACATTAATTACTCTTATCTGTGCAAACAGTGGGTCCGTTACGGGCAACCGAGGTCAGCCCCAACGACTCGGGAACTCGTCCAGTTAGTTGCGGCCTGCCCTCGTTCCACAAGTCCTAAAACCGCGTCGCTTTCAATCCAGCCGCCCAGTTACATGGCGCTCACCCCCTTTCTTCGCCCTTACTTTGCCCGTGTCTCGTTAGACCGATTCAAATCCCCGTCTCGCGTCGTGAAGTACGACGTTAAGGGGCTGCTAAACGAGCCGTAACCCAACGGCGGTAGAAGGCAAATAAAACGGCGTCGTCGGCTACAACGTGAATGACGAATCGATCCATCCCGTCCGGAATTCTGGCCCGACACGAGTTCGGCCGGGTGTTTGACAAACTAGTTACAAATATTGCTAATAACTTTCTCTAACAAAGTATTTTCGCGATAATAAATAGCTCTTTAACAAAGTATTTTTGCGTAAAATTCACATTTAACAATTTGTGAACATCGTGGTATTCTCACTTTGTTAAAAATAACTTTCCAACCGCCCTGCTGGGCAAATCGACCGAAATCTCTGCATCCAGCTCTCTTCTAACTGTCCAACGCAAAAAAAGAGATGAGAGGGGAAAAAACAGAATTGTCGCACTGTGATAGTGAACGGTCTAAATTTTTGCACCAAAATTCCGTTAGCTATACACGTTACCCGGTCCGCTACTGACCCATTTGGCCAGAGTTTCTACGTCGCTTAAGTACAATTTACGTAATATCGACGTAAGAACGGCGTAATGGTATCAAGGTGAAAGAACGATAAAGGATAATACAGCAGAAGAAATTCAAGTGGCAGCGCACGTGCGCGAACGCAAGAAAAATTTGGTTTTCGTCAGGAGAATGAGGTAAAATTTATGACGTCATTGTGCATACGTTACAGCGGCAAAATAAAAACCAAGTTATGAAATAAGTGAAATGATAAACATCGCTACAATATGTTGAAAATATTAGAACTTCACCTTTCTAACGCAAATATTGTATTGCTGTTGAAATATTTTGTTTTTACATGTTTGAGAACTGATTTCCAAAAGAGAAAAATATACTTTGCCGAAGGGGTAATATTCAAACATTGCGTGAGCGTGGAAAAATGAGAATAAGGAAATCGAAGAAACCAACAGACTGCTGAAGAGATAAAAGGAGCGAAAACACGATGAGGGGTGAGATGGATGTCGGCTGCTATAAAAGCTCTCGGAAGTAAAGTTCTCATCCATTACGATGCCACAAGCGTTAACTGAATATTTCACGATACTTTTGGATACTTCCGTCGTGTCGTATTAGATCGTGCCTCAAAGCACCCCAACTATACGCAGGCGTCTTTCATCAGCCAACCCAGAAAGCTTTTCCAAACGGCTTCTTCATTCTCATCGCTAGTTGAGTTTGCGTGGCGCTTTTGTCTTACGTCTTGCCTCATTTCAATACGAATGACATTTTTGATGAGTGGAAGCGCCTACTTATACCAAGCCGTCTGATTTCTCATCCAGCTGCTCCAAATTATACCGTGCGTTCTCACTTTGTTCCATAAATGTCATAATTCAATTCAGCAAACAAATTTCATTGTGTTTAATCACATGATGGAAATGTCTATAGTGCTCTAAAATAGTGTATATTTAGACAAGAAATATCATATATTATAATGAAATAATAAATTATAAAAAAGCTTTCTCTCTTTTTTACTCTTTGATTTTAAAAATAAACTCTAAAAGTTGACTACTCTATCGAATATTGTCATTTAACAATTTGACAAGAATGATATTCAGAATTTCTATAAACAAAACAATACGTCCATTACAATAAAAAAAGTTGTGCGTTGTAAACAGTCCAGGTTTATGTTCTTGTTAATAGTTTGTATTGACTTTTTTAATATATTTAAGTGTTAATTTATTATAATATGATTACATTATTTAAAAATTTTGTATTAAATTGATATTTTATATTTTTTAGTGGCAAAATGACATAATTTATGAATAAGTGAATAAATAACGTAAAAAGAAAGTATCAAATTTTAAGATGAATGAATAAAATGTAGGTTAATTTAACATATCATTAATGTTCATTTGAAAATAATGTTTTCGCGATTTATTCACAAATTGTGTCGATATTATCTTTTTTGTATTAATTTTCTTACATAATTTGTGTAACTTTTCATTCCTTATCATGTGTTAAATTATCTTAAAAATTTAAATCCGTTTAGGACAAGCGATTTATGTTAAATTTATATATTTTTTATTATGTTAAATACATTTTTTTCAAAACATACAGTGTAATATAGCGCATAAAATGCTCGCTCTCAGAACAGAACGAAGCTTCAACAAGCATAGATTCAGCGAGCGTAGTCTTCGTTTTCGACAAGAGCAACATCAATCTTAGGACTAGCGGCTACTCGATGCTGTGCGTCATCGATGGCGCTCACGCTCGTTTAAAATTCGCCAACGTCGACGACCATTAAGTACCTTCGAGTTTGCGCGCATCTTTCTACGCTGCGATGCTGCCGCTGCCGGATGTGCGATAGTAAAGGGTGACGCGAAGAGCGAGGGTAGATAGAAAAGCGAGACGACAGAGTCAGGGGTGACAAGAGCTGAGCTACGCTGGCTAGCTGCCAAACAACCCTCCCGGGAACCGCAGGACCGAAAAACGTGTTCCTTATGACCTTCGATCTTCTTTTGAGAATATACTGCGATTTTATCTCTTCTTTTCCATTGTTTAATGACGAAATTGTCATGTTACGTACCTATACAATGCTGTGCTGTTGTACGATGTATGTAACTAATAAAAAAAATAAGTTAGTAAAACATACAAAAGAAAAAGTTTAAATGTTCTTAATACTATGTTAATAAATATTAAATCTGATAAATTATAATTATAAATTATTAGGAGAACATATATACATACTTTCGATCATGGCGAGCGTTTTGCGATGGCGTTAGCGCTGTGTTGATCGCACTCGGAAATTCGCAGTGAAATTGTCAGAGTTAGTCATCGAAGTAAGTCCGCAAAAGTCGACTTAAACCCGGTGAACAACCCGCAAGTGAAAAGTCCAAGATCAAGAGTGTACGTAGCGAGAGTTTCTCAGAAACGAATTCGAAGAGTTAAGTCACGAAAGGAAATTGTGTGATCTCAGAGACAGTGTTTTTAAAGGATTGATTCCGTTATAATAATCGATAAAACCGTTATAGACGTGCATTTCTTTTCAATTCCCTTCGTTTGAAATAAATTGCATTAATTTTTACTTATAAAAAAATGATTTTATATTTTTATTTTGACTTTTAAATAATTTCTACAATTTCAGATTGACATCTATTTTACATGCTTTTGTGAATATAAAGGGTCATCTATACAGAAGTCGTAGACATCGTGGAGTCTTAAGTTGTAGGAAACCAACCAATCACAATCAAATATAAGGAGAATACTCGACTAAAATTGGTTAATTTCTTACGATTTGAGACCCCACGATTGCCTACGACTTTTATATAGATGAGTTTTAGGTTTGATATTATATGAGCGTTTTATTTGTTTTCTATTTTTTTCTTATTCATTTGTGTGTGTGTGATATCTTACATTAAAGAAATCTAAAATATTTTATAACATGCTTGAAGACATGCTTTATATTATTGACATGATATTGACAACAGCAATATTTTGAAAGCTTGCTATTATCTGATATTTCTCCTACAACTTTTTCTTTTTCTTTTTACCTTTCTATTTGTCTGCTGTATTAAATTTTAAAATTACTCTTATTATTTGTTTTTCTTTTAAATTAAAGTTAAATATCATTTATATATGTACATATACTTAGTATATAAAGATATAACTTGATTTTTTTTTAGTGTACATTTAGAAGCATATACATATATTTATATACAAGTACATATACATTTATTAAATAATGATACGAAAAACAGAAATTTTAATTTTTTAAATCTTTTGTACTTCTATTTCAACATTATTTAAAATCTGCAATTTAGATGAAACAGAAATATAAGATGTACTAGTAGTTAGTGGAGATGGCCTTCGAGTAATCCAATGAGATTACAAAAATTTTCAAGCTTTTCAGTCTTTACGCTTAATCACTCGGTATTTCTAGTTAGCTTCCTTTTTTACACTGTTCTAGTTTTTCTTCTTGTATTGTTTAATAATGCAAAGTCACAGTACGCGCCCGACACGTAGATGTAATATTCAGCAAGACTAATTCCATTGTGCTGCGTAAGCTTTTGTACCACTAAACCTTTTGTTTGTAAAGCAAACGTTAACAGGGAATGCAAATACGCAAAAATCGTTCATCGATATGCGGAAAATCCCTTTATATATGATAGCACAAAAGTAAACGAGAATATTTCCCGTGAATTTTGATCGTATCTATTGAAGTTACGATTTTAATAAAGTGAGCACACACACACACAATAAGATACAAATGTGTTGTTCGAAATTTTTAAGATAATTAACAAACGAAGATTATTTTAACTTGTATGTGCTTAAATTTCTCTAAGCAAATACATTTGTGAGGTGTTTATTGCAGGATCAGACCATCGGATATAAATCGTTTCAATTCAATCGAAATATCTATACTGTCTATGTATATCGTATGATATATTTGCCGTAGTAGTACTTGCCGACCCGTGCACATGGGACAAAGTAGAGAACGGGAAATATAACATAAAAGAAGAGGAAATAAAAAAAGACACGGCAGCCGTGGCATCTCGGTCCAGTTTCAACTCGGTCCACCTCGCACGCTAAATATTCATGATACGGGACCGCATATCTGGGCCATTGTTCTATGCTCCGAAGTGGAAATACCGTAAAGCCGCGGGAGGATCGTGCAAACGCGCTCCCCGTATCTGCGGGCACGCTTCACTTGCCCTCTTCCCTCATTCTTGTTGCTTGGACATTTATCTTCCTCACCATTCGCGGAACAATATTACTGTTAGCTTATGGTCGGGGTCGATGTATCTTTGGAAATAATTAAACTGCCTGATGTGCGCGGCGCACGTCCTCCATCAGTCGCAGGGAGTTGCTGCTATCAGAATCGTTAAACGGGCTCGGTGCTGCCTGCCTAACGCATTTTCATTGCGATTGCTGCGAGCACTAGAATTTGGATGATGGACGGGTTTCAACTGTAAGCTGATTTTCAAAATAAACTGATTCTCGAGATATACGCGCTCATACCTTTGGAAGTGGGGTAAAAGGGCTCATACATGTGTGTGCATGTATGTCTGTGCAACATCAGACTGTCCTGAAAAGATTGATGTAGCGCTGCAACGCGACGTTATGTCTCTGTAGAAATGTATTTTTCATTATATTATGAAATTCTTCACACTTTTTCTAAATTTCTGCAATACTTTTCGGTAATATGATTTATGGATACACGCTGAGGGGAATATTTCCACACAAAAGAGCGGTTAAAACGTAAATGTTCTCCTTGTAACTGTATCACGTTTCTTTCACATATCACGAGAGCAAATGTTGCTTTAATCGCTTCCGGTTAGTTAACGCTGCGTGCACTTCTTTTGCATAAAATTTTAAAACTTGCTTTGGGCCGATTATTCAATATTGTTGTAACGTGTACAGTACAATGCATAAATAAATATAAACATAGCTTAAATAAATTACGGATACGTTTATGTGAACGGATATAGATTTGTGTGTGAGCATTTCTTTATTGCTTGGGATACATTAACTGTGTTTTCCTTCGTGTTCTCACGTACTTTGTAGAAAGAAACGATACAGAACATTATACACGAAAGCGCTTTTGCAAGCTGGATCACGTTAAGTTAATTTACAAAAGTTTTTACGATCGTAGTTATACAATCTGTTTACGTTTAATGTCTCGCCCGCTACTTTGAAATGGATCTTATGTTTCGGTGCATCGCAAACTGAATATATACGTACAAATTTACGGGAACTCAATTCGGTCTTTAAATATTATCGGTAGAACATAAAATGTAGAACATCAAATCTAGCTGCGCAACTTCCCTGAAATTCCTTTTTCATGTTCCTTCCGCGTAAAGAACGATCCTCATTTTTCTTTATTGTTTTTTCGTGTTCTAGTTTTTTTTAGTCAAAACTAGAACATTACAAGCGCATACTGCGCGCGCGCTATTTATTCTCTTATGCCATATACTTTTTAATAAATTTTGCAGTTAAAATAAAATTTTTAATTTATTTATGTACATGCACGTGCGCGCTCATACACATGCCACATTCATCCACTCATAAAAACTGAAAAAGACTTTAAAATTTGAAGTTTTATAATTAAAAAACATTTTAATACTAGAAATTGAAAAAATAAAGTGGAATATGTAATTTCTAAATTTACGACAGCGCTGTTATGATTTATCATCGGCTTCTTCTTTTCTATTTTTCCTGATTGTTTTATCTTATCCATAATAGGCGGAAAAATACTTTAAATTCTTCCTTTCATATTTCGTGATATTTAATTTTAGTTTGTAACGTCACATTGAAATAAAGTGTGCAGTAGATAGCTATGCGAATTGAATTGTAATAAGAAAATTATATATATAGAAAACAAAATAACGTGGAAATTAAATATTAATTTTATTTTTCTATTAATATATAATTCATGTTGTGTTGTACAAAATATGACGCGAATAAAATTGCAATTTTTTAAATTGTATTGCGAGTGCATGGGAATAAAATGTTTTTCATTACACAATCGACATCGTGTAGTACGCGTACGTATAATTTGCTCGTGGATCTGAAAGCTGCAATTTCGACTGCAACCACGAAACGAGGGTAACAATAGCGTTAGGTAAGAAACATCCAGTACACTTGCATCGTGAAAGAAAGTTTCTTGAGTCAGACAGCTTGGACAGAAATCCGCGTTCTCTAGACATGGTGGGTGTATAGACGTTGAACTAGGACAGGAGCAGATTTACTAAAGAAACGTGCTTCGCGAATTAATATTCCCCTTTATCTCGTTCTCCCGTGGCGGGAATTTAAAAGTCAAGAACAAGAGAGAGAGAGAGAGAGAGACATTGAGGAGCGTACTCGATAAGCTTTGCATTCCTAAATAATAAGCATTTTGAACCGACACATCATGCATAATAATAGGCTTTGATATTTCGTGCCTAGTTATATTATTAAAGCAGAACACATCAAGCTTATTAAACTAAATCTATCGATACAAAAAGAATCATCGCATATCAACATGGAAAAAACAATTTTACTGAAAATTGAGCATTAGAAATTGAGATATAGATCTGAAAATAATTTTGTTGGATTGTCAAAATAAATAATAACGTAAAATGCTAAGCGTTGATAACAATAATACGTATTAACATTTTAATAGCCAATTAATTTACCATTTTTCTAAAAGAGTGAAACAATAATTGTGGTTACTGTGCTAACTTCCGCCGTGCTGCCAACATTGCCATATCCTATGTGCTGAAGTCATAATAACCTACGTGAGTATTCTATATAATTAGTTTGATAGTCTAAACAATATTAATTTTAGATTGGTGTCTAGTTAAATTTTTAAATACTTTAAAATTGTTCTTCTACGATACAATTGTATAAACATAATATCATTTTTGCTGCAATGCACTGATCATAGATAAATGTAATACGCGTTTTTAAAAGATCTTTTTTATATGAAAGAAAATATAATTTATATTAAGAGTTTAAAGAGAGAGACAGAGAGAGAAGATAGCATATTACATTTCCAGATTAAATATAATATGTTATCAGTGCTTTCATACGCAGTTCCTAATTCATCTTGACAAAATTCACGCAGAGACCAACTAACGTTACAGTCAGCATAAGCGTAAGATACTGGTCTCTGGAGAATGTATCTAATTCCGCTGCACTAGTTGCAGCTTATAATTAAGATGACAAGATAGGGAACGTCGATATTTATGTCAAGAAATGCAATGTACACTTGTGCAACGTACAATTTGATATACCTAAATGTATATTTATACAGTTTGCGTGATGGACGAGACACGATGGACATAGATCAGAAGATTAACACACAGTGTACAAAAATATATAAACATTCATTACTTTGAATGTTCTCTGCGATATTTGTAAGACATCGGATAATTTGCAAACTTTTATATATATAAGAAAATATTTACATTATTTAAGACATGATTTACGACTGACTTTCATTAAATTGAGTAAGTAAATTTACGATTGTTTCGCCAAGCTTGAATTATTCATCGAGCGCATTAATTAGAGGGTTTGCATATCTGTGCTTTAGTAATTGTGTGAGTGAAAGTAAATAACGAGGATAACGAGAAATCTTTTTTCACGTCGTTTCGTGAAATTTGTTTCTTAGTATTTTTACTGAAAAATATATCATTAATTATAGATGAAAATCATACCATTAGATAAGAGGTAATTGTTTATTTAACGCTACATACACACATATATGTGTTTGTACTACATATTTATACATACATAAACACGAAAGACTCTTGCAATCCTGACAAGCCATTATCCTGAGTAGTTTATGTCGCCCTGATCCGCGTTACCATTTTTCTTATTCCTATCTCTCTATTTTCTGTCATTCGATATTTATCTAGGGATCCATTTGTCTGCTTATCCGTACATCGACGTATCTATTTATCTATTTTATCTCCCCGACCTTTTATTCCTCTCCGTTCGCTCACCTGCCTCTAGAGTTTACAAGTACTTTCATTCACTCCTTTGTCTTTATTTTGGAACTTTCGTTTTTCCTTGCGACTATTCCCTAAACACATACTATTTTTGTTCAAAAAATCTAGACACTGGAATAAATATTTAATTGTAAATTATAAATCTCTAATAAAAACTAAACTAGTATGTTTGTTAGAAAATGAGAAAGTCAAAATTCTTCTAAAAGATTCCAAACAAACATGATTAATTCATTATGTTATATATCGAAATATATGTTTGATAATGATATTAAATTTATTTAATTAGGTTATGAAATTTTTAATCCTTTAGTAAACACAGCTAGTGGATGTAACTTGAAGTTGTATAGATCTGACCGAAAATATTTATTAAACCAAATTTTTATAATCATTAAATCTATAAAGATTTTAGCTATAAAATTAAACTCAATCATGATATTACCTTAAATTCTGATCAATCTGACTAAATTCCATTATGTTATATACATTTTGTTAATATAAACAAAACATTTATTTTTAATGCAGCGATATTCGTTAAATTTTTTTTTGTGAGTTATTTTATGTCTTAATGTACTTATATAGTTATCTATAAAGGTTTATCATGAAGATGCACGCGTATAATATCTTCGGAGATATCGAGTCGACGGTGCATGGAATTATGCAGAACGCGCGGTGGAAAATAGTTCCCAGTTTACATAGTTCCGCGATATATATAATACTAAAGGAGATAGATGAATAGATAGGTTGTGCGAGAGCGGATAAATGTAGGTCCCATAGTCTGCGGGAAGAAAAACCCGAGGAAGATAAAGATACGATCGCTCGTTAAATACCGAACGTGTGGTGAAGCATGAAATAACAAGGGAGCAAAATGATTAATACCGATTACGTTTCGAGAATGAAGGATATACCTATCGAGTGTTATCTTAATTAACACTGTCTGTATGTTATGTTCGGTCGATTATTATTATTAATGACCGATACAGATAAAATAGAATTTCTTTGTTCACATACACACGTCAATAAGCAAACATATCATATAACAATGTATATTACCGATCGAATCACGATAAAGAGTATAAATTGTTCCAGATATTACACGAAGACTTGAATTGTTTTTTATACAAAATTTTTAAGTCTGTTTTTTATAATTTTTTCTGTAATTTTAAATACGAAAATATATTGAATTCTATAATTTTTGAGAATTTGTATAATAATTATAAGATACGAGCATTAGAAAAATTTTATCTTGGGAACATTCTTAGGATGTTTTTTGGACGTCTTTAAAACGGTCTTTTAAACGAAGATTTATGTTGTATAGGATGATACGTCGACCATCTTAGAAATGTTCAAAGGCATCAATATGCTTTGATATTTATCGTTTACGATGCTTATGACAAGTTGAATATACGATCATTTTAATACGGATATGAAATTTAGACTTGATTTGTATGTACCATATTACAAGTATTTTTTAATGAAATGAAAGGATTTCAAATTTTTCTGTATTATATTTGAAAGTAATACAAAAAATTTAGTGATTTAGAATTTGGGTAAAAATTATTTTAATAAATGGATATATTTTTCAAAAACAAGATAAAAAATCAGAAAATGTTTATTTAAACTATAAAACTGTATTATTAAATATAAATATATATATTAATGTTATTGAATTGTTATTATATATATATTTATATATAACTATATATATATATATAACATTTATTTTTATACGAAAAGTATCAATTTCCAATTCAGTCACTTTTTTCAGAACTATATATCTAATACATCTTTAACAATTTAATGAAAACAAAACAGTACCTAAGAAAGCTCCTTTAGCAGAATTATTGAACGGCTATAATTTATCGATTGGAACTTGTAACCGCTGTCAATGTTAATAATGCGCGTGCAAACATTGACCATTTCTCCTTGACGATGCAGCATGTCTGCTTTCACTACCGGCTTTCAGCGGGCAGCATCCGTACAAACAAACTATTGCCAACTAAATATAAGGGTTGCCAAGCAAACGCGCACACACATACACGGCAATTTAACGTATGCACACGTATCCGCGTTACCCAGCCCAACGCCCATACTATAAACAGTTCTGGAAACTTTAATTAAAACCCTCCAGATATAGGTAATTAACTCACTTGGCTCGTTTTGCCAAACGCCACCAGTCGTATTTCTCGCATTTTGGAAACTATACGGATCGTGTTTCTGATATTTTAATTATTAATTACACGACGCTGACTTCTTTAGTACGCGACTCGTTAGTTTACCAACCTTATCGGTGTACCTGCATCATACCTTTCGTGCCTGTCGGTTTGATCGAATTTAAATAGCAACCACTCTCGGTTCGACCCGCGGGTTAAACACGACGCTTGCTTCCGCTCGCAAGACTGCTTTTCGCGGTAACAAACACGCGCCGACATTAACTTTCCAAGAGATGAGGAGAAGATCCCTTCGTGCAATGATGGTGTTTTCTACGAGCGATGGCTGTTACGGTGGAATGCGCAAAGGAATGGTAAATAGGATTACAGTGGCAAGTGAAGCAAGGGTACTTTATTCAGTGTAAATATATTCTTCCGGTAAGTGTTTCCTAGTATCTGTCGCTTGTTGGAAACAATTCGCTGCCAACTCGAGAGCGTCAAATAGTTCCAGCTCTTCTTTTCAACTAGAGTATCATTTTAACAATGCATATTAATTTATAATAATTTATATTATTGATCAACGGTTACAATTGATTCGCAGGAAAATTTCAGTAATTGAATTAAATGTATTAATTAATTATGAAAACTATCACTTTTCAAGAGATTGTGTTGACAATTAATATAATTTTTAAAAGGGGTGAGATATTTAATCTTAAATGTAATTAACAGCAATGCGCATAGATCTTTTTGTAGAAAGTCGTCTGTCTGTCGCAGCTCTTTAAACGGCAATTACTGCGATAGAAAAACATCTCTTTGAAAGGACGAGACATCAACATGATGGTTCTTCCTCCGTGAAATTGCATAAAACTATGCTTTTGATGATTTAACGTAATTAAAGTCTTTGCAGAGTTTGCTACTTGTAATTATAATATGTATTTGAGAGAAAATTTATACAATGTAAATTATGAGTTTCCCCCCCAAAATACTCATATATTATAGGAAAAAGACTCTTTTAGTAATTATAATTCATTCCGTACACATTATACTCTTTGCAGATTATTTTCGGTAATTAAGTTTAATATTGTTACATGTATCGTACATATAGAGTTGATGTTATTCTATACATCAATAATGTTCGTAATTTTACTGGCTCTTTTACGAGAGCTTTTGAAAGATTATTATGATCCGATAGATTATTTTCATTAAATAAACTGTCAAAGAGAGAGAGAGAGAGAGAGAGAGAGAGGAAAGCACTTTTAGAGTCTCACAAAATTACTTCATTAATCTTTGTACTTTATTATACACTTATTTTATATTTACATACAAATGTAATAAAATAATACTTATTTAATGCATGCGTCATTGAAAACTTTCAAGATTGTGAATAGAAAAAAATTTTTTATTCATGCATTTTTTGTTTCGAGCTAAATGAAACACTATTTAAACTCTGATGAAAGAAATCGCGTTTGTGAAACTGTAAAGTCATTAATTTAATTAAACGTAACGTTCGTTTTTTCCCGAAAAAAATCTTTTAAACGTTTAATGAGCACGTCTAATATGATTAGTAGCATATATACCATAAATTTGCGCGTTTATCATATCGTGGTCAACCATGCGATTATATTATATAATGTCAGAAAAGACTAAATTCTTAGATAACGTCGCGAAATTAATCATTCGCTGTCCAAATTTCTAATAATGTCTCAACTTGATACACAATAAACATCAAAGCTTACTTACCAAGAAACGAGCGATCGCTCGATACGTATTAACGTTGCTTCGAAAGGGAAGTCAACAAGCAGTTTAGGTCTTACTTAAGTAGCCCGAATAGCATCATCAGAAAATCTAATTCGCGCATGCAAGAAGTTGTCCCTGTTTTTAGAAGTTACCAGTAAACTAGTATACGAATTATATTATACGAATAAACACTATAATACAATTTACTATGTTCACCACAAATTTGATTTATATTTTGAAAGTTTTTAATAAACTTAAAAGCATGTACACATAAAAGTTTTTGAGATACATTGTTTATGATATGTTTCTTATTGTCGATTATTAAAAATGCAGTTTATATTTAACCATTAAATTACATTGGAGAAGAAATAAAAAGGATATATGCGTTTAAAGAGAGTTAGCTATAACGAGATTACACAGTGTGTGTGTGTGTGTGTGTGTGTGTGTGTGTGTGTGTTTGTTATCACATTTTAGATACGCTTTAAAACGAAACAAAATACGGTGTATTCAGAAATTAAATGAAATTGATATCTTAATTGATATTCTAATTAATAAAATAACGAATACCGTTTATAAAGAGTCTGTTAAAGAAGGTCAGCCGGTAATTGTCGATAGCTTCATAGAAAGTATAGTAAATTGTATATACCTTCGCGATTGTACAGTAAATCTATTTTCGTTCGATCACGATACGCTAATTAACGCTGTCATCCAAGCGTACGGGACCCACTATTCATACTGGCATCTCCGATGAAAATTTTCATAATGGAAATTATTGTCTAACGAGCAAGGTGCCGGGGCACGAGGATGTAGGTAAAGGTTTATATTATACGAGCGTTCGTTCGTTCACCTCTCGTACTGGAGGAGTGCTTATATTACGCGGATACGAATTCCTTCATCAGTAATCCAGGTCGTCGCGTACGTCTGCTCGCGAATTCGTTAGACGATAAATATTGGTTCGATAGATAGCAAATATGTAGTCGGAAATAATGATATGTTAACGATGTAACAGTTATAAAAATTATACATTTGGAAAATTCTCGAAATCAGTTAGATGCGTACAAAGAATGACTTTGCTAAAGTATCTACCTAAAAATTTAGCTACTTACAAATCTGAAAATAATTACATTGGACTATATAATGTTTCTATCAATAATAATTCTTTGTAATGTTTGTAACATTTTTAGATCCTGTATACATTGTACCTACCTACATCATATTTGGAGACATCCATTAATATTATTTAATTCTATCGACATTATTTGATGTACATAATGATGTAAATGTTGGAAAAATACTTTTGAAAAAATTGTTTAGTATGAATTATTTATTGAAATGTACATGAATTGAATTTTTGAACATCTTTTATTATGATTTCAATAAAATTAGGTCAAAAGGGTTATACGTATTTCCATCTTCAATTTATGATTGCATTTCAAGTCCGATAAACTGAATTGGCGCGCAGTTTATATTACTAAGAACCAAGACGACCATTTCCATTTCGACCGAAAAGATTTCTTCTCTTATTTGATTAATTTTTGTCGGTTTAATTTATAATTAAAAATAATTTTGTAAGATATTCAAACTAGTTGCTCTAAAAAAATTTTTTGCAGCACTACTCATCATGCATTAGTATTTTACGTAATGATTTTATTATATTAATAAAAAAAATTATTTTTATCTAGCTAAATTTTTAAATATTCATTGTTAATAAAATTGTTTTCTATGTGCATCTGTGTATTGTAGTTCGTTCATTTCAAATACTCAATTTCTAAATTCGTTCGTGTGCAGCAATGTTTCCTCTGACGGAGATTTTTCCTCGCTTTAGCCGCTTTCAATCACCGTCCGCCGTCATACCATTTACACAGTATAAATGCATCTGAATGTGAGACTGAAGAGCTTGGAACTGGATACGGGACGTTAGGTATATGTTTGAAACGGTTAATGCGGATCGAGGTAAAGCGAGGACGCGCAAGCCGAAATTATCAAATTTGCATTCGATTTCCGGCAGACCGCTACACCCTCGTCCCGATTGACAAACAAGAGCCACCCTGTGTCGCCATCGCGTTTAATACTAGCACAGGCGTGCCGTTTAAATTACAGGCCGTGCAAATGGATCGCCGGCGGTGGTTATACATGGAAGTGCGATGTCGCGTGTTTGGCCAGCTGTAGGTACGTCAAACTGCCAAAGCGACACGTGCTCGCGACACCTTGCTCGTGACGTTTGTTGCTTCTTAGTAAGCTTTCGAAATAACGTCCGGAATCCAGCGAGATGCATGGAAACATATGGTTCACCGTGTATCCCTCTAACCAATAGCATACCTATATTGCACAGCTTGCAAATATCTCTCAAAATTGGCTCGTAAATTAACGCATCAGCGTAGAGGGTAGGACGAATGAAGCGTGAATTTTTTTAAATAATACCATCGCTCGTAGCGCAAATTTTTATGCAAATTCCGCGACGGTATTTGCACATGCTTTTTCACGGCAAATTGTTTATATGCATGGAGAATATTAATGATGAGAGAAAAATATTGCTGGAGATAAAGGTCTAAATATAATGCATAGTTGATGTTTTGCAACATGATAATCGCATGATCACATACGAATCTGTTGACTTATGACGCAACATGTATTGTACTGTAGACGGAAAGATTTTACGTATTGAAATATCTAGAAATTTAGATGTAGTATCTGAAAATAATTTTGTTGGACTAACGAATTATGACGCTTAAACTGGTTTTTAGAACGTCAAAACTTTTTGTAGCATTACTCATTATGCTTGAGTTTTCTATGTAATTATTTTGATGGTCTGACAAAATTATTTTCAGGTTTATCTTTTTTAAATTTATAAGTTTAGTAAAATCCTTCCTATTTATTTTAGCAAAATTTTTTTTCCTATAATTAACAAAACTTATCGTTAAATATTTGTTAAAATAAATGAAGGCAAAATCAAACATTATTTGAAATTATCAATTTCTAAAAATATACCTACGTAATGCGATAATAATTAATTATTGTAATTCAAACAGTAATAATAATTGTTCAAATAATAATTTAACTTTGTAAAAGTATTGTAATAAAATAATCGCGCGTATGCTTGTAAATACCGATCTACCAATATGCTGCAAAACGAGCGAATTTTATTGGAGGATTCTATTTCTTTTGATTGGAGAGTCTGGTTGCAATCATCGAACCCATCGACCTATGCGTTTGAATCGAACATGATTCAGCAAGCCGATTCGTTTTATGTTGTTCGCTTTGAGCTCTCTTAATCTGCAAACTCCGTAAGCTCTGAGTGGTTCAGAATATTTCAGAAAAAAATGCTGATCTGTCGGTGAAAATATGAATGTTGCGGGTCACACGTGTGGAGTTTCAATGCGTGATACTTTATGTAAACTTCAGAACATATAAGCGGATCGTATCCTGATCGAATGTTGAAAACATGACACGAGGTCGAGATGTGAAATTGAATGTAGAATTTTGTAGATAAATTTCTCTTTGGAATTGCCTCGGTCAGCTACTTGAAAATAACAATTCGGAAGAATATGAAACGCACGAGGATTTTCATCAGTACACGTCATGCGCAAGTATGCAACGAACCTTAGCATGCCATTTATCCCATGCGTTTGATGTGAGTGCATTTATCTCACTAAATTCCTTTGTACCTTTGAAGAGCTTGACCATTTCGGAAGAGGGCTTTACTGACGTAACCAACTAAACCACGACGACACCACAAAGCTAATCGCGGTTGTACGTGACCGTGCAATAAAGAACATCGGCTGAGTGTTGTACCGCGTTCGCCAACTTTATCTGTGGACCATCGTGGGAAGAATGGATTTCGTACATAAGGTAGCTTCATGCGACATGGCTATTCTTTCTGGGAAACGTAAAGTCCAGCATATATATGTATAGCTGCAAATTATGCGAGAAAGCTAAAACAAGAGAAATTTCCTTGTTTGACAGAGATACAGTGTATTATGGGCGCGTATTATTTGAGCTACAAACCCTCTCGAAGTAATAAATTATAAATTATTATACACCAATTTAATTATACGGCCATGTAACTATATAGCAAGACAATGTCGGGTATATATGCGTCAGGTAATGTTTCGCTACTCTGATAAACATACCTTGCTAAACGCAATTTTCTGAAAAGTGAGCACACGTGGTAATCATGTTGCGAACACCGTAATTTACAGAGTTGAACGAAGCCAACAAAATTATGGTTGTTCATGGGAACGGAAACTCTAAAACGGGCTTAGTCCAACGGGCTCGTTAAAAGTCTTGTTTCACGCTGCGCCGCATCGTAGAAATGCTGATACCTCCTCATGCGTTCTGTAGAACTTACTGCGGCTAGGCTGCTTTTATCCCCTAGCCTTGGGTCATGAAAATAACAACGATACGGGAAGAATGTTTGTCAGTGCTGTTAAAGAATAACGATCCAAAACAAAATTTATGTGTTTTATAAAAATATATATTTAATACATATACCATATATTACTACCTTTGTGTGGCAAATATCGTTATTGAAATTATTCTCGACTCATATTACTGATATCGTTTCGTTTTAAATTGTTTTAACATTATAACGTAACGATAAATAAATTGTTAAAAATATTTTTTGAAATATTTGCAGCTTTTCAATATGATACGCGTGATTTTCGCTATTTATGTGAAAATCGCAGTAAAACAGTTTCAAATTCTTTCAACAAATTTCTTTTACTTTGAGTGAGATTTAGTGCGTTTTGAATCGCGTTGAATATTCAAGTGATCCTTTTGACGACAATTTATAGGATTCATTAGCAAAAACTGAAAACAGTGTATACTGAAAAAAAAAGGAGAAGAAAACAGAGTCTCTCTGAAGTCGGATTCACGTTGAGACAAATTACGCGCAATTGCAGATGCATCTCCGGTGCTAATTAAGTATCCCAACTACCTCGGTAAATTAAGACGGAATGACTGCAACTTAATGACCGTAATGATTGTAGCGCGAAGGCGGCTGTCGCAAGATATTGTGTACAGCATCTCTTTTATTTACTGTTTATTGTTTATCAGAATAGAGAGTATACGTATATCCGTTGAAGCAGATGAAGCTACGTGTATTTAGGAGCAACGAAATGAAAAGTAATAGCGTGCGATGCACTATGATTAGAATAGGATCATGTACATTTTCCTTTACGCTGCGAGGTAACTTTTATTTCGCGATACAACGGCTCTCATCTCGGTTATCAACATCTCACATCTTTTCTTCATTCGCATGGCGCTTCTTTTTAGAATATAACACCACTTCCGTCACATTTCATGCGCGCGCTTTTGGCTGCTTCTCTTTGCTGCTCGCGGCTCTTCTATTATCCGCAATGACGATCGCTAACGGGACCTTTTGTCTCGACTTTTATATACCGTCACCTTTCTTCAAACTTACACTTTAATAACGCCGCGCAATTTGAAAGTATTACCTTACGGTAAACATTTTCCGTGTGCGAACGAGTCCGTTTGAGACAAATGTCGTCAAAAGATTTTTATGTTGTTTCGCAGCATAATAACGCCATAAAATACTGTACGAAGTGCGGAATAAAGTACTATTGACGTAAGAAAAAGTCTATTGTCTACGTGCGAATGAAACTTTGCGAGGCGACATTCCGGAAGCTGTTACAAGTTTTAATCTCGCAGAATAGTTCTCGTATTTGGAAGAATACTTTCGAAAAATAATTCTTTCGTGGATTTTTTAAAGAATGTCGCCTAACTCAAATATATGAGCAAAAAAGACTAATATTCCGATGATATTGAACAAGTTTCTTTAATTTAAACATTGTTGTACCAGAGTAATAGCCTCTAAAATATATTTAATATATGCTAGCTTGTCAAATAATTATGTAAAATGAAATCATTTTGACTTAATATAATTATGGCTAAAATTTTGAAAATATTTATTTCGTGCACTACTGCTTAGCAGATTGTTTAATGTAATTGGTTTTTGATCTAAAAATGTAGATGATGACAATAGTTATCCTGATTGGAGAGTTTATGAAATTATTACAAGACTTGTGTAAAATGTATAATCTACAATAAAATATGGATATAATATTTACAAAACAGATGCAGAAATTTCAATTTTTTTCTAAAATATTGATAACTGTGTAATTAATTTCGACAAAATGACGATGTGGCGAATCATTTTTGTTAGCGATATATTTATGAAATAAATTTGAGATAAAATGATTCGTAATTGAAAAAAATATTTATCTCTGTATTTTAAAAATATAATTGTGCACAATTATTTATAAATTATAACTTAAAAATATTGTAACATAAAATATTATACATTCAGCATGATTTACAATTTTAGAATGAAACAGCTTTTGTGAGTGATGTATATATTATCTCAACAAAATTACCTTTTTAAAAAAAGGGAAAAAAAGATACTAAGTATGCGTGTTCTCTTCACAAAAACCTGTTATATATATTATTGCAGTATATAAAATCTTTAAATTGCACTAACTGTGAGAGGAATACCTGTATATTTTCTTGCAACATATAACATATACTTTATTTAAAAAAGTAAAAGTACAATAAATTTGGCGCTGCTAGGCCTCAAAATATAATAAGTGTAAGATTTTGTATACTCTCTGTAATAACATAGGTATGTAACAGTTTTTTTGTCTTTTTTTCCTCTTTTTAAAAAGGTAATTTTGTTGAGATATCACACATTTTGTAATGTATTAAATATCTCTTATAAATCTATATATATCATTATATATATGTACATATTACATGTATACATATTTATGTTATTCTTATAATATTCTTTTTAAAGACATATTTTTGAGATAATTTTATAATGAGAATTTTAATATAAAAAAAAGTCGAGGCTATAATAATTTTTTAATTAATCGCAATTAAATTTCGTTAATCGCAGAGCTGATATTTCGCGCGCTCAGGCATGACGATATGACAAGTGGTGAATGTATCACGAGAGCTCCTTTAATATTTTTCAGAAAGATATTTAAAAAAAAAATATTTGTACATTTTTAATTTTTAATTATACACACATATGCATAATTAATATGTATAATTAATAATATCAGAATAGTATACCATAAAATATCAATTCAATAGCAAGATATTACGAATGTATCAGCTGTCAAAATAAATTCGTAACTATGTTTATTTGTCTCGTATGGTAAACATTTGTACTTACATCGATATATTATAAATTATAAAATAAGATATGCTATAGCGAATGCCATCTGACATTTAAGACGTGAATCGGACAACATTTCCGAGGGCGATGATGATGATGACGTATCTGAATGTCAAAATTTGATAGTTCGGACTTTGCATCGCAATATCTTCATTCGTAAGGATGTAGGCCAAAAAAAAATTTTTTTTTATATAATTTAAAGTTTTAAGTAAATTGAGAATACTGAGAATTGATCGATTAATTCAGTCGTTTATTGTGAGATCCGATAATCTCGGGTGCTCGGAATTCACCGACTCGCGTAAAGAACACATTGCGGTCTCGTTTGCGTTCACTTGGTACGAGACACTATAACGTATCTTTTAATAAACCAGTTTTTTTAAAGTGTTTGTTGAGGATTCAAAAATAATCGCAGATAACGTATCCTTATCAATTTGTTTCTTCAGTATCAAGTTCTTGTTATATTCCTAAAAAAGAAATAAATTATAAAATGTTTACACTTTAAATTAGATTTGTTTAATTTTTAACAAATATTATATATTTAAAAATTTTGTTTTAACAAAACTGTGTTGCATTATGGTGAATCAAGCTCAATTATTGGAAAATTATCGTCAGTTCATGATGTTATTGTTGTGAAATGTTTTCATAATTTCTCCATCAGGATAGAAAATATAATAACTTATTTTTATAATTTATACTTTTATTATAGATAAATAATAATAAAAATAATAGTGATACATAAGAATGTTTCAAAACATTTTTCGATTTTCTAAAAATAAAAAAAAACTTAAAAAAAATTAGTTAAAATTGTTCTCTTATTTATTTTGAACAAGGAAAGAATATTAGATATGATAATTAGTTTTTTCAAAATTTAATGTGTATATAGAAAAGCATTAAATTTTGGGTTATTACAGTATCTATGCCAATGTTATCTTACAGTATGCAAATCGGGTCCGATCAGGATTCCGATATCTGCGCGGGTGGCTTTCCGCGGAAAAAAAGAACTCGTCGGTTACGGACGCGTTTTGTTCGCGCACGTGTGCGCTTCTGCGAATAAACTTAATTCGCGTCACGAACCGCTACGGAACCGCATGGTTGCCGCGTAGAAATGGTCGGAGTGTCGGGAAATAGTTTCGAACTTTACCGAATAAGGTCGTCTGATAAACGATGTGGACGTATCTTGTTCGTGGACGTTAGTCGATCAGACCATCGGAATAAAAGCAATTAAAATGGCTAAAGCGAGAACGGCCGAACGATAGATAGCAGTATGGCCCAGACAGTAATATATAGATCTTACCCGGAGGAGCAGCACATCGCCGATCGTGATAATATCTCGGCTAATTGCTGGTTATCCGCACATCGCCAGCTGCTCATCCCTCTTCACAAAAGCTTCCGTCTTTTGCTTTATCTCAAATCTAGATTACTTTATTGTCACTATTGATTTTGTCATGTTGTCGCGTGTCAACCGCGAATTTAATCTAGATTACGCTACGTTAATCGACCAATTATCTCGCCAAATTGAGACTTATCTGGAAAAGACAGAGCTTATTTATCGTCAAGAATATCTTGAGAGTTCATATACTTCTGAGCAAACAAGAAAACATTATTTGTCATCATCTTGACGTTAAATGACGTTAAAGATGTCACTTTGATGTCAAAATTATGACAAATAACGTCAGCTTGTTTGTTGGGATTCGGAAAAAAATATGCATTTGATAGATGCATTATTCTTTCTATCAGATTGAGTACTATATTTGAGAACTTGAGAATATGCGACGTTTTGTCAACATTTCGTCACGAACATAATACGTATCGGTATACATATAGGCACGCGTATAATATGCGTAGATATGGAAATTGGAAAATTTGAATATTGTAATTCGTTACACAATTCAGTCATGTCACTATACTACGTTATCTCAGTACATATCTAAGTTTCATAATGTACAGTAAAAGCGTCAGTGTTTTGGGTCGATTCCAGACTACAGCGAGTTATTAGTTATCAGTTTAAAAGGCATGCTTTCGAGAGCGTAACATTGATTCACTCGATAACATACAATAATATTATGCTAGAAATTGGTAAATACTGAATATAAATCGCATTATGCATATCGCGCACATCGTTGATTCGTATGAATGTTGGTATGATTGCAAATTGCTTCTAAGAAAACCGATCTATTATTGTACAAGGACTCGTACACTGATATTTTCCTGATATGTAAATATCAGGATGCAAAGAGAGCGGACCAATCAATGTAAATTTCAGTCGTTTGCGGCTAGACAAACGCTAACGATCCAGCAGCACTCGAAGACTTTGCATCGATCGCTACGCCTTGAGAACGGCCGTCTTAAGAGCGGACTTCGCGAGCTCTATTAGAATATTCCGGAGATAAGACCCTCAATGACTGTCATTAACTCCCCGGGGCAGGAAGTCGGACGCAGGAAGTTGCTACCGCAACTCGGCCGATCGCGTCGATATCAAATCGACCGTCGGCGAAAATCACGAGTTTAACTTCGGCGGAGAGAAACGTCAAAGGAAACGCGGAGGCCGTTCACGCGCGAAAATACCCGGCTGCCAAGGAAGAGTGCAAGAATGTTGGGAACTCCGCATTTGAAACTCAAAGACGGAACTAAAGTATTTGAGAATTAAGGATCGCAATCGCCACGGGGTCTTGGCACGGGAAACGGAAAGCCTGGCACTACGAGCTTGGCCTTTCGGTTACACGAGAGGGTTTTTAGCGGACACGTGCGAGATAGTGCGATCCTAACAGCGCGAGCAAAGGGGGAAGTCTTTGAACTTGCGTCCTGGCAGCAGCGATAAATCAAACGTTTTCTTATTCCTATCCCGGGGCGATGTGCCATACACAAGAGGCCTTTTTGTATGCAAAACCAGGTCGTCCCGTCCCCTTGCGGTCGAGTCACTACGTCCTACTTTTTGAGTATTTCCTGTGATTCTTTGCAACGCCAACACTAATGTGGAATTACAGCTATAACTGAATAAACCTATGTATAGAATTGACAGTAATTAATGAGAAAACTAACAGGAATACCTTGCTTCCTTACTTCAAAAGTAACACAACTCAAGAAATATGATTTCACTCGTAGAGTTATCATTATGAATGAGTCAACATTATCCTAACAATTATCAAAATTGAACTATTTAAGTTCATAAAAAAATTATCAGAATCAAATTATAATTAAAAAAGGATAGTTTGAAAGGAATCGTTAAAATTGTCGCTATTCAAAAAGGGTTTGTTTAAGGGATATGAAACAAAAATCATAAAAATAACACGTTAAAAATATATTCTTTTGACCGATATTATTTGATTAATCGATAATTTTCTATCAAGTGAAAAAAATAGTTTTTTTCCCTTTCCTGGATATCATAATTTTTTCAGTTATATTACTTTTAGAAGTAAGAGAACGACCTAGATGTTATAATCTTGAAAATACAAAATGAGGTGAACAGAATTCAAACGTAAAAATCTCTTTTATATATCAACGTGCAAAAGAGGATAGAGCATCGTGCTAAATTTAAATGCATTGACATTTGGGTCGCCCATTGTGTAATTGTATATTATTTACATTATGGTTACCATATACGCACGCGAGATGTAACAAGAAAAAACAAGGGATTTTACTGCAGCAGAAACGATTTATACACAGAAATAATTATATGCGGGCGAGAAAGCGTGGCTATTTACGATTGTATCGTATATACACACTCTCCATGTGAGGTTGTCCATTTTGCGCACTAAATCGCATTTCATTGCGCTGCAATACAGCAAACGATACGGTCATTCCCTCGTGTCCGGCACAGCGATATTGATAATATAATAATTGTGATTGCTATACATTATGAATGGGCTTGTGCCGCGTAAAATATCACACCTAGTGATCGAGATTACTGTAAATTTAGTTTTGAATAAATAATGAATTTTGCAAAAATATATGGTACAAGCAATGATTGCAGATCGTCCTAATTTTATTTGGTTAAACAATAAAAACATTGATAATAATTGCTAATATTGATAAAAAAATATACAATGTTATACATATGCAAGCATTATTAACTCACCTCGATAAGCAAATTGTAGAAACATTGCACAATGACATAATAAATGATATAAAAACAATGACATAATAAATTGACGAAAATTTCGTAACAATTGTGTTAAAATGATTCGTTATAACGCAGAAATTTCTTCAAAACAAAATTTTTTGATAATATTTGTCAAAAATTATATAAGGTCAATTTGAAATATAAATATTTCATAGTTATTTCAAAAAACGTTTGTTTTTTTACACTTAAAATTCTATTATGCTGAATGTATTATTATGCTTGATCCCTATATTTTATATTTTTTAAATACTTTAATATATTGCAATATATTTTTAAATCATAATTTATAAATAATTGTGCATTTTTACGAATATATAATATAGATAATTTGATTTCTCAGGTTCTTTTATTTACAAAATTACCTATATGATATTTTTAAATATTTTAAATATATTACAAATGAAATATTTTTCTCAATTATTGAACAAATTCTTTCCAAAAATTTAATTGTGTAAATACGGCTCTAATTGTAAGATAATTCATTATATCGTTATTATTGTTTTATCAAAGTACTATTTTGATATGAATTGCATAACAATTATCAGTTTCATTTTATAAGAGATTAAGATTTCTATCTTTATTTTTTTTATAAATATACCCATATAATTGCAGATCACAAATTTTATTTAAAATGTCACATCATTTTATAATAAATATATTCCTTATCCAGATACAAAATTGTTATTGCATTAATATTATATTGTTATTAATGTGATTTTTGTGTATAAAATAATATTGTTCATGTTTCGCATAATTTATATCAAAAACGATTTTTTGAGGGAATTTTTCTCATTTCAATGCAAGAAATGTGAATAAACAATGTTAAAAAGAATGCTATGGAGGTCGGATACTCCGAGTTTCGGTCCCATGAGTTTACGTTAATGCAAAGAAGACTGACGCTGAAAGACGACGATTAAAACTGTCTACCGGTATTGAAATTTATTCTAACCGGTTCCATTAATCCCAAGGCATTGAAGAATAATTTAGAGAAAATAGAACAGTTTACAAGCGACAATACAACGTAGTCCCTTGGCAGACACAGACGTTGCTTTGACAAGTAATTTACAAAGGGAAGAGAATATCGGATAGAGCGAATTCGCTAGAGAAATATTTGCGTGGGAAGATAACTTTTCGTGGTCGCGCTATAATATTATATAAACATACGATAATATAGAAATAAATATATTTCAAATATGAAACAGTGTTATACAAAAGTATTAATAAGTAAAAATTTTAGGAATTGTTATAATAATTTAATTTTTTAAATTTATATTTTATAAAACGTTGAATGAAGATCAATAATAGTTTCTGCAATGTCTAATCGTTGTACTTCAATTATCCACGTGGAAGCCAGGGGGAAAGAAACGTGGGATTTTTCTCGGTGTAATAGATTTGTCGTTGCCGTTCCAACCATTATTCTTTGCCTGTTGAAAGCAGTGAGAAGAGAAATTTTAGGTATTTCAACATTGGTTTTATCTTCAGCTAAAAGAACTGTTTCCGTCTTACCGATTGGATTGTTCGTCGATCCGATATTGACCAGAGGAATTTAATTATACGATGCGCATTTCGGATGCAGACGAGACGGGCTGAAAGTTTTATGCCAATGTACGTATCTGGTCTAATCCCTATCATTGCTTATCCTGCCTTTCTACTTTACCGCATCCGTTCGTTACAATTGGCAACCAGAAAACGCTGCCATCGTTCTGCAATTCGATAACTCACTATCAGTAGTCAAAAATTGTGAGAAGTAGTTTGCGCATTTTATGTTCATTTCTTGTAGATTAACTTTTTCTGTTTAAACTTTATACTTTTCATTTTTTTCTAGTTCTATGAATTAGAACAAGTCTGTCCAAGATTTATAATTGTGAACATTGACTTAATGGTCGATATTTATACCTATTGGCTTCTTTTTTCTTAATAATGATAGAGAAGAAAAGAAGGCAATATAGGGATGAACACAGATATACTCGCATCAAGTCAATGTTCAGAATTACGAATCTTGGAAGGCACTGAATTAAAATATCTATTTTTTTCTAATTTTACGAATTTTTATACAATAGATGTTAGATATCTTCGCGGAAGATATCTAATCCTAATTATCCTCTAAATCCTACAATTGTGTAAGAAAGACCATAGTTTCTTTAAAATAATCTAGGCATATATTATAGAACATTCGAAATGAATTCTGATTATTGGAATCCGTTCCTAATATTGTAATTTCATAATTATGTGTCCTGAAAGCTAATTGCAAAATGTATGCTATTATTTATTGTACAATCATAATTTACTTATTTATGTTTATTGAAACAAAATCTTCTATTCGTCAGAAGAAGCGTATAAAATGTAAAAATCTGCAGTCGATCTATTACTAGTCTCAACCCGTTTTTTAAAGATAAGAAAACCTCAACGTAGGTGCGCGATCTGAATTCTGAAGCTGTGTGTGACCGCTAGAAATATTCATAAGCCACAAAAAAGTCGACTACAGCGATCGATTGAAGACTCGCGATTTATACGTCGTTATAAAAGTTTGTATCTCACCTCGTCGTCGCGATAAATTCTTCGATAACTTTGACGAAGCCGGCTTATAGGTGTCGCAGCGCGTCGCATACACCAACACTACCTGCCCAACCACAAGCTATAGTTCAAGTTTTCTGCTGCGCCCATCATATTTTATAAACATTCTTTTAAGTGGATCTGAAAGGCACCATTAAGGCTGAAAGGCTAAAAACACGACCTCAGAGAGATGCGGGAAAGTAACATCGCATCTTAGATCGATACGTTTCTGTTCAAAGAGTAGTGAAATTTTACAGAAGATTGAAAAAGGTAAAGCTTGTGTCTTTCCGGGCTAATTATCAAGAAACTTCACTCAAGTGTCAGTTGATTAAAATGACAATTAAAAACATATGGTATATAAAACTTACTGGACTGAGAGAGACAAACTTTTGGTATTCGTAATTATAATTATGTTACTGTAATTAACATTACGACTACTATAGTGTTAGTAATAATAACTACATGTAATTGTATCAACGTATATATAGTATATATATAATTCGCAATCTCTCTCTAAAATGATTATTATAATAATTATAGTAGTATATGTAATTATAGTTACAAATATATCAAAGTTTTTCTCTAAGTGCGCAACCATAATTAACGCTTGCGGTTCAACCTTGCGTATTTAAATCGTCTGTGTTAATGGACCAAGAAAATCACTATTTGGCAACACTGCAAATTTCGCGAGAGTTTGTGGTCGCGGCAAACCTTTAAGCTTCTGTACAAGACACCTGTTCAGAGTATATGCCTAACTATAAAGAACTTCCATAACTTACTTGTTTGAGATTTTGTAGCGGAAGAAGCACTACAGATAACGGACACTAAGAAATATGGTATACCAAGAATGTTACGATGTACCCATAGTGAAGCATCGCAAGAGGCAAGCGCATCTAATTTCAACGTAGTCAACTCTCACAGACAGTGCATTCTATGCTACATATAACTCGATAGACAGATTTTATGGCGTATTTTCCTATTAATAATATAGATGATGATGGATATCGTTGAAACTTTTAACGTGGTATTAACTTTTAACAAGCCACTCGTTTCTGAAAGTTCATCTTGATGCAACAAAGCTTTTATTCTATCATCATCCTTCAATATAACGTACGATCTCTATAGGATGCAAAATATTTCAAACAGTAATAATTCATTTATATTAATAGTATTAAAGTAGAAAAATTAATCTTAATTGTTATTTACATACTGTTCATTTTTTATAGATTTAACGAAGATAATGAAGCCAAATTAATGAAACTTTTAGAATGTAATTTTGCTCAATAAGATATTACATAATACATGTATATTTATATTTTTATAGTAGTTAATAGTAGCAATCGTATTTTACTAAAATTGATAAGCTAGATAGTTTATAAAAATAAAATATGATATCGTTGTTTTCTACTGCTGGCATAAAAACGATCATCGGTTTGCAAAGTAAGCTTTTATAAGCTTTATTTACATCGGTCGGTAAAGCTTTGCTTTTACTGATCTTCTGTGGATACATTTTTCCTATGATATTTAAAAGGTTATTCAATCAAAAACTGCCGAAGACATACGTATATAAATTAATACGTACAATTAACGAGTTCTTATGTTTAAAATGTAAAGTTTTTAAAAGGAAAATATGAAAAGTTTTCAAAAGGAACAACCTGAATTAAATTTTTTAAAAGAGAAAATAATAGGACTCTGACATGTAGAAATACAATATTTATTTTAATATCAATATCTATTTTTTATATATTTATAGTCTTATAATACTGACATAGATTTATTCAACGGGTTTGCATTTACAACAATACTGATGCATATAATTCATCAAAAGTATGTACGTATTTTTTTGCTTGAGATCAAAATACACAATTTATACAGAAGTGTCGAAATATATGTAACTTGTTGTAAATTGATGTAATATTGGCAATGAGTTTCATAGAGAATAACTTTGCCATGTATAAAGAAATAAACTGGCAAACACAACGCACAACTCAGTAAAAGCTGTGTAACAATTGGTACGTGCTGCATTCCATTGATCGTGAACAGCAGCTTGTTTTTCACCTGCAATTGGAGAGACATTAACGACATCAGAGTTAAATGTATGATATTATATCTAAAAAATATTTTACACCATTTGGATCCGGCGTTAAACTGTAGGTCTGATATGAGTGGATATATGTAATACATATGTTTGGATTTCGCAGGCTGGGGATTGGACTAACAACCTAATACCGGAAAAAATCCATTGTTATGAAAATTTCATGAGAGATAAGTCCTGACCCGTATTAGGATGTTCCATCATCGAAAAAGAACAAATACTTTGTTCAAACATTTTTAAGATTAATATTATTATATTAATATTAAAAAATATAATAATATAATAATCATCTGTAATATTAAATAATAATGTTAAAGATTATATTTAACACACACACACACACACACACAACACACACACATTCTAATTTCTTTTTTTTATGTGTAAATAGCGAAGTGTTTGTATAAAAAGAAATGAGTGCTAAAAATGTAGCTAAATACAGATTTAAAAATTTTGTTGGACCATCAAAAAAATTATATATAAAACTTAAACATGAGCGAAAAGTTCCAACATTCTATCAACTAGTTTAAGGGTCTTACATAATTATTTTTGTTAGTTTAACAAAATTATATATATATTTTTTTCAGATTTATATCTATTATAGCTAAATTTTTAGAATTTAGATTTAATAAAACCATTCTTTCCGTGTAGACATTTAACATATTTTAGAAAATATAAATATAAGAACATAGACAGAGAGAGAGAGAGAGAAGTACGATTTCAAACTCGATACATTTCTGGACAAAATAAGATTTGAATCCAATTTTCAAAGTTCATGTTTGGTTTTTTTTGTTTTGTGATACCCATTAGTATCTTCTAACACAATGAGATCATAGTTACGAAACCTGAACCTTGAAATTGAATCTTATTTTGTTCAGAATTATGTCGTTTTTGAAATTATACCACCTCATCCTACATTAAGTTTTTTTTTTAGAAAATGTATATTTAAGTTAAAGTAGACATTTTATGTTTCTTTTAACAAGAATGTTAGAGAAAACAACGCTATTTGTATTTGTTAATTTTGCTCGTTTTGACTTTCTATTATTTAATTTACCATTTAGGACGTGAATATGCACCGCGGTCGTGCTGAATTGGCTTACTGAGCACGTATATTCCCCGCTGTCAGTCTTTTTCGCTCGTTCGATGTAGAGCCTCGTCACCAGATCCTCGTTCGACCTGAAATATCGGTTGTTATATTACTCGATGTATAGCACACGCGCGACGATATCTATAGTAGCTAGCTTTTGTCTGTTGAATTTTAACGACAAAAATTTAAAAAATATATTGAGAATATGTAATCTCTTTGTGGGCGGTATCAGCTACATTATACAGCTATGCGTATGTATATTTATGTGCGTCTGAAACATGGAGATGTATAAATATTCTATGAGAGATCTCTAGCGGAACCGACTTACATGCGGACATTGAATAAAGAATTGCATGATAATCCAAACGCCACGTTACCATATATGCAGTAAAGCGGGCACAAATAGCCTTTGAATACTAATTCAACCGAACTTGAGTTCCGCGTCTGTTGACCGTGTTGCAAGAACGATAAAATTCACAGGTAGATTGCTCCAGTTCTGTCTAACCGAAAGAGAGATAAATTTTCAATACGTGTCGTAGCAAATCTCGAGGTAGATCAATCGCGGAGCGGTCGCGTCGCACAAAGCGTACTATCGCTCGTCAACGCGTACGCCCTCCGGGTTTAGAAGGTAATGCCGTCGGCGTTACATGAGGATGAGAGCTATCTACGTGTATTTGCGAGTAGACAATGTCGATCTGTACGTGCCCGTGCACCTACACGTACGTGCGCGCGCCTGCAATTCAGACGAACGCGGTCGTACATTCGTCTCCGGGCGAGCTCCTCTTCGATCCATCGCTACTTCACGATATATGCTCACCCATTAATGTGATAAACGTTGACGTGATCCGGCAACATCTCGCTATTTTTTCGCCACACGGGATACGGCACTCTCGAGTCGGGGCAGGACGGCCGGACGACGCACGCTAGCTCGATTCCGCTTCCGGTCTTGTAGTATCGGTCCCGTAACTCATGCCTGGCTTCGTCGATGATTCTAATATCCGGCGCTATAAGGGCAAAGACATACTACTGAATAATACCTGTGACTGATGATGAATCTTTCTATATACTGACGAAAAAATTTACTAAATTTTAATACATATTTTTTTCAACACTAATTGAACATTTATTTACAGTAAATTATTTTTTCAATAAAAAACGGGATGGTTAAATTAAATCAAAATTAATGGCCTTTGTATAAAATAAAGTTTATATTTAACAAATATTTATTAATGCATTTTTTTAGTGCATATTTCGCTTTTTACCATATTTTCCGCTTTTTGATTACGTGTGTGCGGATATATGGAAAATACATATGTAATTCAATAGCGAAAATTATAAAATTTTGGTTATACATATTCACATTTGACAATATTGGGTATTGTTCTGAAAATTTTGATAAGAACATTCCTTTCATGTTTACGTTTTATTTTTTGTTTTTTATATATATATATATATATGTATAATTTCATAATTAATATTTATATTTCGTAATTGAACTCCAGCATGTAAAAGAAGGTATCGCTAGGAGGTACCGAGAGTAACACTGCCAGAATATCGCCACATGCAAACTCGTTTGTCGAGATGCGCGGGAAGAGAGATAAAATAAAGTTGCATCGTTGCCATTGCAAAGAGTCGCACTACGTGATACAACTGCTGCTGGCTTGTTTCCAGGCAGAATGGCGCAAGATATTCTCACGGTAATTGAATCTTTACGAGGGCGGAATTTAAATTCGCGACTGTGTTTCCGTTTAGGTGCACCGCGACAGCCGGCAATTCGCGATGTATACGTAGGATTTCGCGTCCCGAAATGGAAAACAATACATGCTACCGATGTCACCGTATTATACCAATTCTTCGTAATATATCACTCAAAAATATCCGGAGGGCATGTTGATTTCAAATCAAAATTATACGTAAAAAGTGTCAAGACCTATCATTCCAGCGGACTGATAGAAATTCATAATTTATTCCTTATGCTTTTTATTATTCTTCCCTCCTCTCTCTTTCTCTCTCTTTTTAAAATATAGGCAGAAATTAAAAACACACGTGATATATCAATTATTATTAATAAACAAGTAAAATATAAGACAAACAGAAAGAGGGAGAGAGAGAGAATTCCTAAATTAATTAATTTATCAAATACAATTGAGAAAATTTATGTATAATTTAGACATGTCTGAAAAAGCAATTCCTACTCTCTCACTATAGTAATTAAAAATTCATTATTTAATTTTCCTGCTTCATTTATACCGAGATTCTAATTTTTCGTCACGTTTTGCCGAGTAATATCCGCCGTATCGTACTGTATTTCTGATGTTTATACCCGCAGGTTAATGCATACCGCATTGCTCGTATAACTGTTTATATTTGTTACGCTGATGTGCCACTAGAATATTTTGCAAGCCGAAACATATATGTATGGTAAACAATTTCGAGCGTTTTCGTTTTTTCGACATGAATTGTGATTGATGTAAAAATGGATAATCGATCGATAAGCGGAATCGTTTTTAAAATAAAGATGACTAGCTGTAATAATAATAACAATAATATAGCTAAGAGAACACAATAGATTCATTGTATTGGGTTGAAACAACAGTTTGTAGCGCTAAAAACTTTAAAATTTTAACAATTGTAACTTCGTTAAAAATAAATGAAATTTAATTAAAAAAAAAAAAGAAATTTAAAACCTAAAATTTCTACTTTTGAAACGTCACTATATCTTTTGTAAGTTTAGTAATTTTTTCATATATGTATATTATAGAAAATTACAGCTGGACAAAATAGGAAATCCTCTTTGCGTTTTGTAGGCAAATATACATGCTCAAAAAGAACTTATGAAAATGATTTTGACTTTCTGCTGTGAAAGCTTAAAGTTTTTCCTAAAAAATTATTTTTTAAATGCTTCTGCATTTAATTAAAAATGCTATACCATATTTAGCCAATCTTTTCTATCAGTATATAATGGTAAACGTTTTTTTTTAAAGACATACAAATGAAGTAATGTGCTACGAATTTTTGTTGCAACTCAATACGTATAAAGAAAATATATAATCAATAAAAGGTTTTGCGACATTAGTAAAATATTAGGTGTAGTAAAAGTAATAGATTTCTTTTTACTACACCTAATATATCTTCTCTCATATTCAAGGAATTTAAAAGCAACGCCTGCGCTGTTATTGCGTTTTTCTTATCACAACACATGCTTGTGTATCAGATAAACCATTTCTATGTATATCTACTGCTTGCCCGCGATTTCTTTTATTTTCTTGTAAAAACATGACATTACCAAGAATGGTGACGTTCGTGACCAGCATTCTCGGTGGATGCGTATTCACTTGGCAAACGTATACTCCATGATCTTCTCTCCGCACACCGGAAATGGCCAATCTCCAATTGTTTGGATACTGAAAGCTCACGCTGTATCTTGAGTCCGATATATGTGTAGTGTTCCCAAGAGTTAAGAGGGATGCCCAATCGGTGTTCTGTCGTAACCACATTACCTGAAATCCGTGAAAATGTTTATCCACCGTGTCAAGATTAGATTCGTACAACGCAAGATGCAGCAAGTAGTTACGCTACGCGTATGGTCAGACAAGACCTTTAAAGGTTACCATTTCCAATCAGCTTAATTATTTCGTTTAAACTTACCAGTAGCATCTGTTGTTAGACAGAGTTAATCAATCATCGCTGATACTGTTATAAATCGATCAAGATTATCGAAGATAGTAAAATTTGAACAGTAAAGATATAAGTAATACATTAAAGTGGTAAAAGAATTAGTTTTAGTGTTATTCTGTTGAGTGTTATTTCAACTGATTATTCTAGATTATTTCTATAGTAGAACAATCAAAAAATTGTGTGTAATTATACACGAAAAGAGCGGTTTTGTTGTAATATTTAAAAATTTAATTACATACAAATTTGAAAATAATTTTTTTTGGATTATTAAAATAGTAGTAGGACGCTCAAGCTGAAAATGTCAAAACTTTTTTCAGTTTATGATGCTTGAGTTTCTTACACAATTATTTTAATAGTACAACATTTTTTTTAATGTCTGCTTAAAGAACAATATTAAAAAAGGACATTTTTGCCCAATAATGGAAACATAAAAAATAGTGAATTTTATAGATTTTTCGATCTACTGAATATGATGGTACTATTAGTTTTCATTGAAAATGTGCTGAACATTTGTCATTTTTCAGATTGAAGTTCTCATTTTCATTGAAAACATGGGAAACGTCGTCATTTTTCAAATTAAAGTCCTATTTTTCAGTGAAAATGAGGACTTTAACTTGAAGAACGACGATGTTCTTCATATTTTCAATGAAAACTAATAGGACCATCGTGTTCAGCAGATCGAAATCTATAAGATTTACTATATGTTTTTTACGTTCCATTAGTGAGCAAAAAATGCTTTTTTAAAAATATTATGTTCTTTTTAAATACTTTAGCAAAATCGTACTTTCCATGCAGAAAATACTTAAATATTATTATTCTAATCACTCACAACTAGCATCGACTCGTTTATTGATAATTTAACATGATACGCACCTTCTTCCCAGAAAGCATAGCGACGCGACAATCGAGATAGGCTGTTGCGCCTAAGTGCAACGCCACGTTTTGGGAGCCATTAATACCCTGACCATCTGCATTTTCAAAATATGGATCCCAATCCGTAACACGGTGATGCCTTAAATACGGAATTCGCAAAGGAGGCAGATTGATTGTTATTTCTGAAACATATCGTCAAATAAATCACTATAAAGTTATTCTCTTGCTTTTAATTAAAATATTTTTTCTAGTTTCAATGACGTAATAACAATTAGTATTTTTATATTTGCATTTCAACTTTTTTTATACAATATTAGCGTTTTAACGTATTCTAACGTAACGATTAGCTTTTAAGTTTTAAGACTTTTAAGGCAAGATGTGCATTGTTAGCAATGTAAGAAACGTGGGTAAAAATTCGAATTGTATTCTCCAAAAGACAATTTCGGTTAGATTTCCACGTAAGCTACCAGCATTCGGTTTGAATCGTGTAGCTATAATGGGATTGTCGTGAAAACGCGAAATTCGTGTTGAAAGCACGAAAAACACGAGTATGTCATGTAAGTTGGAATAAATTGTATATTCACTTTGCTCATCATTTTATGTCTGCACTTCTATTCGCTCAAAATAAAAAACGTTATATATCAAAGTGCTTTTAGATTTGAGTATATAACCAAATATCAAAATTTGAGTATGTTACATCCGGTTATACTTTTATGTCACAACAAGTTTAAAACTTATACAAAATTTGTTTGGCAATAAAAACGCTTTTTCCTCTTTTACCTTATAGGTTTTTCTGAGTAACATAGACAAACAATATGTAATTATCATTACAGAAAATTTCATTTCTTATTATAAAAATTTAGAAACTAAACAAGTGCGAAAGAATAAAGAGGCGATAAAATTGCAGTCGCATAACCTTTTGACCCTTTATTTCGCACACTTTGTAACCGCGTGAAGGTTTCGCTTGAGCTTACGAAGCACTCAGAAATTTTACGGATACTTGAAACACAAAAGGTACAATTATGCTGTAATGGTGAGCAGGTGGCTTTGCCGCAACGAACGATACAGTGTTGGGAAGTTGTGGGGAGAAGGTACTCACTATACTTTATTCTGACATCATTTCTTTATTGCACTTTACGTATTGTTCTACAGCTAGTATAACTTTGAATTTTTGCATTTTTTAAAGTGACACGAAATAACAATTATTCAAATATTATAAAAGATAGTTTTAGAATATATGGAAAATACAAAAATTTAATTGTATAAAATAATTGATAAAGATAATACTTTATTAATTCTTTAAATTGCGACAACACATATAAATTAACATTAATTATGAAACTTGTGATATTTCCAAAAACTTCCATGAAGGAAAATTTGTAAAATTCTATTAAAAATGATAGAACAGTCATAACTCTTCAATCTCTCGGGTAATCCTGAAAAAGACATGTGCGAGAGGAATCTTTTGGATCCGTGAACGACCGATATGTTTCTTGGTGAGCGTGTAACAGTGCTTTCTTACGATCCGGAAGTCCACCGAGGTCAATCCCTGATTTTCTTCGTAGCTGTCGAAAGATCGGATATCCAATACTGCGAGGTTGCGTACAGAGATTGTACGGTTGTACAATTTTACACAGCCGCGATAGTTTCTCCTTTGTTCTCTTTTAGACACAAAAGCAGATTGTCCACCGTCATATACACACCTCTTTGCAAGATTGCGGAAATTGAAAACCTATTCCTTCTTACTTCGTACAATTTCAGAATAATCTTTACAGCAGTTGAGAAAGGATGAAACATAAAAGTTCAAAGGAAATGCGAAATGGTAATACATCGTCAAGAGATGATGACAACATCGTGAGCTAAAGATCTTGGAAAAAAGACGAAGGATAAGTAAGACAGAATTTCTGGTAGACTGCACGACAAAAGACCTTTTGAATTAATCTAGGCCAACCAAACAATCAGATCCATTTATGTGCTCCATTTCTCCTTAATTTACATTTATTCTACATAATTATTTCCTATTTTCTGTTTGTCTATCTCGAGAATTGAATTAGGCTTTCTATTAACTGATATGATGTGTGTTTATATAAGAAAAATAATATCTTTAAAATATCTACAGAAAATCATTATATATGATGTATATGTACGTACATATATTATTATACAATATATTGTATATTTTACTTATATGATGTTGCCAAAAAGTGCGATTGTGATAAATAATTTTTTACCGCTATGCATCTTTAGAGTTGGAATTTCATGACTGATCTGATTTATTCCGGTCGACGAAGAAAATTAACCATCCGTTATTGATTCGATTATGTGGAAGGGTTAACGCTCGGGGTTAACGAGAGAGAGGACTAAATGTCTGCGACACAATGACTGTCTTTGTCTCTTTCAGATTTCATACATCACATCCCAATCAAACGAAAGAGTTAAAGGATCGACGCTTAAAGAATGTCGATTCATTCCGAAATATTGCAGATTATTCGTCTTCATTTATTGAAATAAACTTTGAATACAAGGACTCTTAATATAAAATTGACAGTTGTGTAATATAAGGGACTAATAAGAGTCAAAATAATAATTTGTCTAACTTCGAATAAAGAGGTGAGCTACATTTTAATTATAAATTCTACTTTAATATGTCGACAAATTTAAAATATATAACGCGCGCATTACATATTTCGGCTGTATGATTCAGCCCTCATCGGATGCTCTAATAATCTTACAAAATCTAAAACAATTATATTAAAATTATATTAAAATTATATTACAAAAAGCAATATCGTATAAATTTACTTGGTTGCGATGGACATTTTGGACCAGATAAAATCTTGTGGATGGACAACCGAATGATATTGTGTTTTATCATGTTCTGATGAGAGAAAAAAAAAATGAAACATTCCATAAAACACGTCTGGCTATTATGAAACTCACCAAATTGTCCATAACAAATAGTTCGTCAATGGTTCATCTTCTTCGTTTATTAATTCTTGGGACGCGCCGGACGCCGCAATTTGTCGCGAATCACATGAACATCAACAACATCGTATTTAATTAAATCAATATGCACTGCATTTGATTGATGTTTATTATTGTTATCATTGTTAATACACTGCTAATGATTGAAAAGCTGAGAATGTTAATTCGTTTATTGATTGAATGTACACAGTTAGCCAAAATTAATTTCATCTTGTTTTATTAATTTGTACAATTTAAACATCTTTTATATATTGCACAAATTATTAGTAAAACCACTTAATCCAGATTTATACCACTGGCAGCACAAATAAAATTTATTTATATCCCTTTACGAGTGTATTATTACAGTTCAGTAAATTTAATCCATATATTGATTGACGTATAACAGATATTGATAGTCGAGATCAAACGAACATGCAGCATGCACATTTCGAAAGGTTTAGATAACTCTATCAATTTATTACTGTTCAATCAGGCCAGCGCAGTGTGGAGCGGGGAATTAAATGTCTTTTGCAGCAATCGCGATATTCTACATTCGTATTTTCTTCTCTTTAGTATTGTTTATTGATTTATTTTTACACACATTAATTATTAATTACATACATTAATTAAGAATACCTAATTATTCGTTCATTAACGTAATGTTTGACAAAGTGTTCCTTTATTTGATAAATTCTTTATTATCTTAAAATAAGAATAAAATTTTTATCCGATACCGCGTTGAAATAAAGAGCTAACTTTATTTCAAAGGACTATACTCTTTGATATACATTTTGACGATTATTTGAAATTTAGATTAAGCCATGCTACGTGTGAATAAAAAGATCGCGAAACGCAGCGTGTGAAAGAATTCGCGCATGATTTATGTTCCCTGCGGTGCGAGCACTTACTGCCGCGTTATTCTCAATTGAGAATAACGGGTCTTCGTTTTTAATTGTGCTCTAACGCTTCGCGGAAACTAACCGGGCATTTCGCGATCCCTACAAGAGCGCAGATTGCACCTTGCTGCTCGAATGCAATGTGTGTAAGCCGGCTCCGAGATTTTAGTGCCACTAAAACGACTGTGCGTTACACGTTCACCGTATAATCCAGTTCGTAAATGTGAATCGACAGCTGCGTCGGATAAAACCGTTTTTTTCCCCCTAGTTTAAGCGCAGACGGCGATTTTTGCGGCTCCATTCGACGTGTGATATTAATCATCCGCGACGAAATATAAATGCAAAAAATACAGGTGAAAGAGTGAGAGAAAATCCTGGAAATCCGGGCACAAAGAAACACGAACGGGTGATTTCCTTAACGATTGCCATAAAATTTAACGTTATCCACTGTTGGAGTACTTTACGAGTTGCAGTCGTTACTAATCCGCACGAGAATGCATTAATTTAGCTCGTTGAAGAAAAGGAGCTTTGCTTTGTACGGGTTTCGATAGAAAGTAAGTTAACATCGAATATTTGCGTTTTTAACTCTTTAAGGATGGAAGCTTTTTAATAAAGAAATTTAAAAGGTCTCATTTTCAAAGAGTTTCTGAGGTTGCTAAATTTGTGTAATTTTAGTCTCACATGGAAAGAACGGTTTTGCTAAATTATTAAAAAATTTAGTTGTATAGAGATCTGAAAATAATTTTGTTAAACTATTGAAATAAATATATAAGACGGTGAAGTTGGCTACAATGTCAAAACTTTTTGTAACATTGCTTATTATGCTTGAACATCCTATATAATAATTATTTTGATAGTCCAACAAAATTATTTTCAAATCTGTAGTTAGCTAAATTTTAGATAATTTAGCAAAATTTGTGCAGAATTCTAAAATTCAAATTTCATAAAGGTAATCTATAATTGTCGTGAAATTCAGGTTTATGAAATTCTTGCACTTGAGTATAATCTAAAAATGTCGAATTTTAAAAAGATCAATGAAAGAAGATATAATGTCATAGGGTTTCTAATAGAAAGTTTGGAAATCAAACTATTTACATAGCTTTGATGAGTTAAAATAAAATAAATTTGGAAACTTAATGTTGTAATATTTTGCAATTAAGAATTTTCTAAAATCTTGTTTTGTTGGATTATTTTTAAAAAAATCTATTCGCCATATATATATTTACTGAAAAAAGTTTACGATATTCTAATAAATATTTCTTTGAATATTTATAAGTAAATATTTATTTGCTATAAGTATATGTTTATTTACAAATAAAAAAAATATTTATTAAGATATAATAAATTTTTTTAATGTTGGATTTACCATTTTGAATTTTTTATTTTTCATCTTAAAATTAAAGCATTAAAAATAAGTTATTCATTGATCAAGTTTTATAAAAACAATTAAGCGAACAGTTTATACATAAAATAAAAAAGGGTGTGTCCAGATAGGCACGCCCATCTGCAAGGGGTTAAGTATAATAAAGAAACCGATCTGAAAAATTGTAAAATAATGCGATATACAGAGGCTGAATCCGGGTTACATCGGATACGGTGTTAAAAAAGCATTACAGCCTTTCGAATAACGTTTGGCAGATACGGTAATATTGCGGTGCATCACAATGTGCTTTTGTGTTACGATCGATGTTCTCGTAAGCAAGCTCCGAACCATATTACGAGCCCATTGCAGTATATCGATACAACTATGAAGAAGGTTTTTAATAACGCGTAAAACATAGCCTTGACGACGAAATTGCAAACTGTAATCTGCGATCGCAGAACCTGTACGATCGTGTGAAACAGCTTTAATTAAGGGTGTGTCCATTAGGCATTCGAAATCTGGTGTATAATGGAAAAAGTTTAAAATCGTATTGCTTCTTTTATTAACGCTAATGGAAACCAGCTGAACCCACAAACGGAAAATCCGCTCTTTTTCTCTCACGATATATCAGGACTGAAGTATTTGCAAAAGTGTTATATTATCGATCTACATGCAATCTTAATTAATCACGATATATCGGAACTAAAGTATTCGCAAAAGTGTTATATCATCGATCTGTGTGCAATCTTGATTGATCATGAACTCTCTGCATTTCAGATAATAACTCGCAATCTCGTAGTTATTAATTGCGACGAGACTGTCTTAATTGGGACGCGGAACGAACGTGCCGCTTAAAGTGACCGAATATAAATTCTGCAGTTGTCCCGGGAAAATCAGGTCCCCAAACGACCTCTGGGTTCCATCGGCTCGAATAATATTCGTTGGTGTATGCGAGGATCATAACCCCAGATAATAGGATCTCTGAAAATATTTGGTGTCAGAATTACTAATTCGTCGTGCCTCTGCAAACTTTTACGTTATTTGCACGCTGTAGGAATTTTACCCTCATGATACTATTCACCAAATCGTTCAATAATTAGATCGTGAAGGCATAAATATTGTTTTAGTGGAGGTGTGTGTTTCAATATACATTACTCGGGGCTGGACATGTATTTAAAATACTTTTATTTAAAACATAGTATTTATAATACAAATCTCTGTTTTATATTTTGTATTTCAGTGGATCACATGAGGAAGTATTACAAATTTTGTATTTAAAATTGAAACATTGAAAGTTTTATTTTATAATGTATTTTATAATTTATAAATAATTAGATCGATTGTTAATCTTAGTTTTTTTTTAATACAAAATACAAAATTTAATTATTTTAAAAATACTGTTTTTCGAATAAGAGTATTTCAAATACTTGCTTAGCCAGTATTAAAAATCTATAGTACGTATAACGTGCACTGTAGATTTTCAGTACTGACAGTGCATGTGTATATCGGAACACGGCCTAAGTAACTAAAATAAAGTAACAAATAAATGCACCTGATCGTTCTCACGTTTTCTATTCGCTTTGGGAGAAAATTTTACAAGGTTTTTTTTACAAAATGCTGCGCGCATCTTGCTACGTTCGCATGTACCTTAAGAAGAAGTCTACGATCTCCTTTGTCTCATTTCTTTCGTTCCACGTTTCTCTCTGTCGCGTCGTGGCGTCGTTTGTGTGAATCCGAGACGCACGCCAGATCGCACGGTTTCGACTGCACTTCTACAATCGAGGTCGCACGACGTAATAAATATACATCCACAAAACCATTTGTTTTCCTACATCGCCTTATGGCAAGGATACTACTATCGCCGAAGATGCTACCATCCGTCTTGTCGCTCATTTTTCATCGACTAGTACCAGCCCTGTTGATGCTCCCGCGAACCTTCCGTCGAAATGAGACGACGTTTGCGAGTTTCTCGTACTTTGTGCTCGAAACTCGACGTGAATCCAATTACCAAGGCCAGAGGAATGCGTATAAGTTGGACCAGTGTTTGACTGCGAAAAGTTGTACGATGACTTTCCATATAAAAATAAATTGCACGTATGACTTTTTTAAACGCAAGTTTTTAAATTATGATTTATTCAATAGGATAGTTGGATATGTAGTTGAATAAAGGAATAATAAGGGAACAATATTATATCTCAATAAAAAGATTTTAAAACATATTTTTTAAACACAAATCTTCGGTAAAAACTAAAAAGTATATAAATCTTTAAAAAATGTAAATTTTTCACATTAAAATAAATTATAAATAATAAATACTTTGTACCGTAGGTCTCATGGTACTTTGGCTTTATTGTACGTGCAATCTTATATTAATAATTGTAATTAAATAATATTATATCGTGTAAGAGAAAAATATAATAATTTTTCAATGTTTACGTTTGCGAGTTACAACTTGATCAGTTTCGGTTACATTGTTGAAACTCCCTTTCAATTCCGGCCGAAATCGAAATCTAACCGAAACTTCGATTTTTAGCTGAAACTGGTCATAACCAAAACCGAAATCGAATTTTTGGTCGACTTTAGGTTCACCGTACATTTTACGTTATCTGTTACGTGTAATAACGTTCCTTAATATCCTTTAAAAATATATTGATTTATTCAAAATTATTTTACAAAATTTTTCCAGGACACCTTAAATTATATGCCGGTCGCATGCGAGAAGGCAGGACGTTGAGAAACTTTGCGGTGCAGCAACGTTGTTCCTAAATTATAGGTCATAGAGGACTCCGTCGCGAAAGTTGTAATTACTCTCATAAGTAATGGAAAGGATATGACCTATCAATCAACGAAAAACTAATATTGCGAGGTCAACAGTTTATTAAAATGACAAGTTATCCCTTTCGCGACGACAAGTTTCATCCCCTAACAAAAGATACCTGTGAACAGGTAGCACCGAGCCAAATCTAACAAGGTGACATGCTTGCCTGTAACGATGAAACTTTGTATGTAATCCACAAGGTAACCTCCGCCCCCGCCGATGCGCGATATTAAACCCAACGTGTCCGTAATTCTGTGCGGTCCTTTCCCCGTTCCTCTGTCATTGCGACACCATGACGTTGCACATCCAAGTATTTATGCAATTTCATCTCTCTCGTATAACTTACACCATTAAAATTAGCTACTGTAATTGGATTGCTACTCCACGACGGAGGAAGAGATTCAACGTACGAATGCGCCTCAAGAATAGAAGAGTTAAATTTCTGTATAATTTAATTTTAAAAATACGCTTAAAAAAGTAACGCAACGAGTATATTGCTTGATTTTGTGAACATTTGCGAAGTTTTTATATTAATACAATATCCTAATTCTTAATTGTCAATTTGATAATAATAACGATGATTAATTTTTATTTATCAACTTACACCATTTTTAAGATCTTTTTAATACGCTTTTCATTCGTAGCATTAATGCTTTCTGTGTGTATTTTCAGTTTGACTGAGCCTATTAATAAAAGCATGCATAATGCAAGTAGAGAGATCTGTAATTCCGCAGTGTGACAAATAGGTCAAACGTGCATGGTCAGATCCGCTTCCTGCTACGTATCCACGTGTCCCATACCGGTACGCTTCATTACGAACCAGAAGTTCGGCGCACAATAACCATCTGTATCTAGTGTCTCGTTGTTTCCTTTGATATATCAAATACTATAAAGGGATTCTCGTCAACATTACAGTAAACCAATTGCTACATCAGTAGATCAGGAATCTATCGACTTCTATTTAATCAAGTAGAATTTTAGACGTATGACATCAATGTATTTTAATGAAGTATAAATGTTTGGACAGGTTTAATTAAATGAAAATTAGCCCGTGTAAAATTCAGAAAATTGCTCTATTTTGTTGATCGTAATTTTCAAAAAGAAGTTATTTTCTTTAAAGGAGTTCCAATGAGACCAAATTTCATTTTCGATTCTCAGAACGACGTTATATCGAAGTCGTAAAATGTATGGCGCGGATTGGCAACGACAAACTTTGTAAATAGCAGTTTATGTGTGTATGTGTGTACAGCCAACATTCGCGCAAAGCCTGTGCTAGTACAGTCGAATGACAAGTCGCCAAACGAGTTTTGAATTGAATATTTCATCGGACGCGAACTCCGGGCTTATACCCGACACGACTTTCTCGTCTTGACAGGAGCATCAGTATCACATACGAGCAATATATAAATATATATTGAAAAATATATGTGTACGGCTGACAGTAAAAGCCGTGTAGGACGAAAAAAAATTTATTTTTCAAGTGATAAATATTAGAATTTTTTCTTTGCGCTTTTATAAAGCTGCAATAATACAGCGACTGTGGTGATGATTCTTTCAAAGCGCTTGATAAGATTGCGCTGCATTACTTTAAGTGCGGCTTCAGAAAAATGGTCGTAACGGCGACAAGGTTAAACTTTCATGAGACTCTGAGAATGAGCAACTGTATGTATCACTCTGAATAATTTATTTTTAATGTGATGCGAATCATTACACGAAACAGGATTTATGTCTTCGTACTCCGAGAAAAATAGATATTTCTTTTAATTAACAAATCAGTAATTGATGGAGGAGAATTGTTATGACACAGGATTTATGTTTTTGTATTCCACTAAGAAAAATAAATATCCTCTTTAATTAACAACCCAATAATTGTGATAAAGAAGAATTGGTAATAAAATATAAGTACATGTTGTATAGTTTTGTGCTTTGCTACAAAAATTGTATAAAATTTTTTGATGTTTTAGTAAGCACTGAAAAACAAGAAACTTAAATGACGCGTTCGTCCCTCGAGAGTATGCACAATTTTTTTTCACATACCTGCTATGAAAGCCTGAAATTGTACTTGCATGAGCGCTCCAGAACGGTCGACTGCAGCGAACGACTCTTTAAAGTCTAATCGGTTCAGCATTGAAATCCGGGACCCTACTACAAAGCTATGTAGGACGAATGTACATCTTCTTACTAGCTCTCGGCGGAAAAGCCAGCGCAAGCATCCACAGAAAGTAAATATCCGAACGGTCAAGTTAATATAGATACGAGATTGTAGTCCATCGGAAATCGACAATGTAGCCATTCAACTTGTAATTTGCCAATCGCAGCAAATAATGGAGAATAATTCCGACGCTCGTTCGCAAATAAAAAGATTCGAAATAGCATTTTCGATTATTCTTTTTCCTCGTATTTTTATTTGTATTGTCAATCAACAACTTTTTGTTCTCAGACAGAACCACGATAGCTTGACATACGTTTTCACAGACTTTTTTTTACGTAAAAAAAAATCTAATCACCCTCTAAACCGCATCACGCCGTAAAATTTTACATGTTATCGAAACTTTCCCATGCTCGCAAGTTCGGTGCAGGCGAAAGTTTAACTTTAGCACCAAAACGAATCACTCTTACGGCTCGGTTTCTCGGCTTAGCCACGTAGTGTTCAACTTTAGAGAAGGTAATTAAACGCGAAGTTCCCTGCTCTTCGATTTCAAATTTCTGCGAGACGTTTATTATGTTACAACGGCGGCGGAGACTATTCGACGTGATAGTCTGAGATGAACTCTTGGGTCAATATGCTTAAGACATTTCCGTGCATCAATTCTCTGTACATTTACTTGGCACAAATTTAATCTAATTCTTCTTTTCCTATTCTTATTTGAACTGTATAGTAATAAATATAGACTGCAACATTTCTATAAAGTTGTCATTATCAGTTTAGAAAGAGCAAAGTAGTTTGATTCCCTTTTTTTCTTTTGAGTATTAAATTAAAGAGGAAAGCTGATACAGTTAAAGAAAAATGCTGATATGATTCAATTCTTTCTACAGAGTATAAATGTTAAGACCACGAAATATATGCGCAGTTCTTACTATATATACATATATATAAATCCAGCAAATAAACTGACGTTATTTATTATCATTTTGACGTTAAATAATGTCATTTTAACATTATTTAAATGTTAAAATGACAAAAAATAACATCAGCTTATTTTGGTAAGTAAAATTAAATTAGTATAGCTAACAACGTGAGGATACATTTGCAGAATACGCAAAGAAAAAAAGACAATGAGAAATAAATCAAATCGATGTCTTATTTTAGTGATGCTCTGCTTCGGTACGTATAAAAAAATAATTGCATTTGTATTTGCAAATTATATATCGCTATCTATAACGCACCTTGTAATTGAGTGATATTTCTGGTAACTTTGTGGCCGTTAACAAGCTGCTCGTGCAGGTGTCTGTTGCGGTGCCGTGGATAATTGGCGATAACGATCGTGATTGCCGCCAATACGAGGCAGAACCTCGACCCCCACACTGGTCCTGTCATCGCCCGTCGGATCTCGCATCCCCCGTGGTTTTTTAAATACAGTCGGGATTGTTGGAAAGGCTGTGATGTTTTCGTACTGTATCCGATCTTTCCCTTCCTCTTTGTTCTGAAATTCAAACATCGCTAAAGAAATACATGAATCTGTATCATCTATACGCCATAAATATGAGACAGTTAAATTATTGATAGAGACTAAATCGTTTAATAATGTTTCAAATAATAACTTAACATTATTTAATGCCAGTGACATATTTTTATGTTAAAATGATGACAAATAACCACAGTTTATTGCTTCTTGGGGTATATTAAATTGACAGATAAATCAAGTAGGTAAATTAAATAAAGAAACGTCAAATGTGGTTGAAATTAGATCTTGGTGTCTAATAATATTTCTATGTGAATTTTTCAATCTTTTAATTTTTAAAACTGGTTGAACACACAATCGGTTTTGAAAACGCAGTTTTCAATTAACAAAATTAACAATAAGATGGAATAGTAGAAATAGATATTGGTATATATATATAGCAATTACTTTAAAAAAGAATGCTCAATAATTAAGAAACTCCTTTTAAGCAAAATACTTTACATTCGTATTATGCAAAATTATTTTTTTTATATAAAAGTCTTTTATATTTTATAACTTTTGCATTTATACGTATATATCTTATGTATATAATATTTTGCGAAATTAATGACGACAAATGCTATTAACAAAAATCTAGCTTTTATTCAATATAAGAAAAGGATTACATATGTTTCGATATATTATAACGTTTGTTCTTCTTATTAAAATTTAACAAATACTAGAATGTGAATCGATTGTGTTATTTCTCGCAGTTGCTGCCGCAGTGCGTATATTGTTCTATATTGCTTTTGTTCGTGTATGTGCATCTCGTCGAGTGGCGCGTGGAAATAAACGAAAATGGAAGTTACTGTGGACAACGCACAAGAAAAATGCGATGATGACATCCGAAACAAGTGAGAATTTAGATGCGCTCTAAAAAAATATATTATTTTATTATTCTGCGATGCATCTTCTTTTTCCTAAATCCATATTCAAAAGGAGAGAGATATATATAATAATAGCAAACGAAAAGGAAAACGCGCTGAGGGAAACGCGGTTTTGTCTCCTGAAAAAAATTCATTCATTTTTCATGGCAAATTTACCAAAAAAAAAAAAACGTAATGCTCCTTGCTCAACGGTACAATTTTACTCTTATAAGTGTCACGTGTTTTTTATCACGATACACGATAATAAAACGGAGAGAATTTTATTTTAGCATAACATTTACGTACGGCGTCGTCGGAAGATAGATCATCAGGTTCGTAGACTCACTTGAGTTTGTCGAGGAGTAATATTGATTACGTTATGTCAAGTGTTATAACGAAACATGCTTAACAAAACAATTTAAATAATAATAAGATTAGAAACAAGACCGTTTATGCAAGAACATCACCTAAATACGAGAGACTTTCGGTCAAAATTAAATGTTAAACTAACGCATATATTCTTCAAATGAATTATTTTAGTAATATGACTGCGCGCCGATTACTTTTAGACATTCAACAGAGTCAAATTAAAATATTGTACTTAAATATAAAATATATTAATAATTTCTCTAATTTTAATAAGAAAACATATCTTAAAATCTAAAGAACTTATTAATAAAGAACTTATTGACAATTTAATATTATACAACATTAAATAAGAATTAGTCAAAAAATGTTCAACACAAATAAACGAATAAGGTCATATTTGATAAAACAAATGCCTAGTAACATTTTTATGTGAATTTTGCAATTTCCAATTCAATCAAACTGCGCATCGATTAATCTAACATTAATTTATAGTATCTTATTTAAAATATGTATGTCACACACACACAAACATTGAATATCGATATAACTTGTATTAAATGGAAAAGGATATCTCTGTTATAAAATAATTACGCAATTATTTGCAGGACAACGCGTTTAATATCGTTGTAATAAAATTTTCAACTAGTAGAGTTAACTCATCGAATTTCGCACTGCTTGTTCATAATCTTGCACGTATAATAAGCATAGTTTAATGCAAACGTAATACTATATGAGTTCGCAATAGTCTGTAATTCCGCGCTTTCATTAAGAAAATTACATTAGATGTTCCAGAAAACTAAGCATTCCATTCTGTATGAAATTATAATTACATTTCTCATCTTTTTTCCTCATAATATATAATTTACTTGACATATAAACCAAAATAGAAAAATGTTACATAAAAGTGGTCCGATCTGTCACGTGAAAATTAAATAGCTTTCGTAATTTTAATTTTAACTGAAATAATGCAAAAGTATTTAGGGATGACCGTCGCCACTTACGTCGCAACAATTTAAGCTGTGAATCTCGTGGTGATGTTCGCGTAAGTTCTCGAACCAGGCAGGAATAGAGAACAACCTGGAAACTCTGTGCAAACTTTGGATATATTGTTTTCGAAGGCGTTCACGCATCTAATAGAATTGATGTTGTGAAGTTTAGCTCGTTAGATTTCTTCGACAGAATATTGGCATATTCCTGCCGCAGAGTTGTAGAACGATTGTCAGAAGTGAGAAAGACAGACGTGTAGAGAAAATGGGGAAAAAAAGGAAGAAAGGAAGGAGATACGGGAAAAATGCGAGGTAATACATCGGATAGTTAGAAGGGAGGGCAACACCAGAGCTAGGCAGCAGAACTTTTGCACTTTCTCGAGGATTCACCTGCAGCGAGATAGTTTGTGGTCGTAAAGCAGAAACTGCTATCTCTATCCGCGGGAAAGAAGATATAGGCTATCGGACGCCTTCGGGATTTTCATCTTGAGATATGCGCAACCAATCCGGCTGGTAGGTGGCTGGATTATTGTGTCCGAATAACAAGGTGAAAGGATTTGCAATGCAGATCTTGCCATTATTGCATGGATGATGTTCAGCGTGCTTTCTATGCGCACTAAAATCTCTTCGTGCGTTTACCTCCGCCACGACAAAAAGCACGCTTTTTTAATTTCGCTTAATAGCAATTGTTTCATAACTGCTTGACTAGTTCACATAGTTTTGAACGTTGTTAAATTTTTAAAAGATTTAAACGATTCAGTAGCAACTTTTCAAACGCTATGCAAGGGAAAATGTTTTATAATACGCATTAAAGCTTTTTACATGAAAATTTATATTATTGCCTTTTATATACCATATATATACACACTATATATATATAAAATAAAATAATAACTTATGCCATATATATATATGACATAAGTTATTATTCTATTTTCTTATATATTTTTATAATATTGCACAATAAAGGTCAGTAAATTTAAAAAACGTCGGGTGAAATATTTACGAGTTCAGTAAAATAATTCACGTGCGCACAGCAGCGAGATATTACCAATGGCTGTGGCATCGCAACACGTGCGACTTCCAAAGATTTCCTCCGGAGTAACGATACTGCTTTTCGGCTTTGGAAGTAGTGCAGAATCCGTTATAACGTTCCAGGAAGTCGTTTTCCACCGATATTTATGACGCGACGAATCACGTTACTTACTGTTGAAACCGCAGTTTATGAACGAAATGACTCGCTGCACATTTTGTTTGTTATTTGTATACATAGTATAAATATTTTTAATAAATCCTGTTTAACTTATATTGTATAACGTCGAAATACTGTTTCTGATCATGATTAGAAAAAAAAAATTGTACGACAAGAACGCGATTTTGCTGATATATAAAAATTTAATTAAATTCATAAATCTGAAAATAATTCTGTTGAATTATCAAAATAATTAAGTACGTCAAAATAATTAGGAATCCCAAGTATGATGAGCAATGTGAACAGTTTTGACATTCTAGCAACTAGTTTTAGGTCTTACATAATTATTTCGATAGTCCAACAAAATTATTTTCAGAACTGTCTATCTAGTTAACTTTTGAGCTAACTTTAGTAATAGTTCTTTCTGCGTATGTATTATAGAAAAAAATCTGAGATTCTTTTTATAATCAATCTCTCTCCTTTCTTCTTTTCTAATAATTTTTTATATTTACCAAAGCTAAATATACGGATACTTCTTTGATATTGTCAGTTACACAGTGAATAAATAAATCTAAAATATTATTTACATGCATTTAATTGAATTAACGTCAAAAGTATATTTCTCGATGATGCAATATTTTGTCATGATATTTCTATAAACTCTCCAATATAAATAAAACTGTCCAACAGCTTGAGATGTTTAACTTCATATATAACTTGTGTTGTCACTACATTTAACAATAGGATAAAGACAAAAACATTATTAAGATATGAGATCATTTAAGCTACAGCGATTGTTGAAATAATACCAAATCCTCGACGGAACTAAAGGAAAGATTATGGGCCAAAATTTCTGCATACAATGCAGATTATATTCCCCACGTTTAACTTTGCTTCAGTTAGAATAATAAAGGATTAAAAAACGAAAATATTCTTTTCTATATGTTGGTTTTCCTTCGTAAAGATAATCTTTTTACGTTCTGACAATGTGTCGAAAACATCGTACGAATTTGAAGCGTAAAAGAACAATTGTTCGTCTCCCCGCACTTATTTTATATCCGTCTTTCTCCAGACTGGCTTGGAAAGATTCGAGTTCCACGAGGGCTCTCCGTGTAGCAAAGGATCTGCAGGGGACTCGACTGTCGGATCTCGCGGGAATTCAACTCGCGCGGCACGTCTCCGGGATCGATCGATCTTACCCGCCGCTCATGATGTCACGTTGCAACCGTCGGGTTACCGATACGAGAGAAGAAACGGTGGGAGACCACGCGAGACTTACGGAGACACGTGCGATAGCGTGTTTTATAATTTTAAAGCTCTGCTCCTTTGAACCGCAAAACCACAATTCCACAGTGTTTACAGCGGTACAGGTGGATGGGGTGGCTTATACATTCGACGGAAATAATCCTGATTATCTGATGCATTACGTTAATGAGGTAGACATCGACTGTAAACATTGATTTTCGATAAATCATCGCGAATGACACGCGTCACTCAGTGTTACAAAAGAAAGATTAAATGGAAGAAAAAGTGAGAGAAAGTAAAAACAAAGAAAGAATAGGGCATAGAACTCTAAATAGCTCAAATACCACGATTGGTGTAATACACGAAATGCAGAAGAAAAGGTTGACGGAAGAGCGAATTGGGAGAAGCTCGAAACAAAAGAGGATGTGTTACTGTCAGATCATATGTTATCCCAGATTCACAAGTGACAACTAATTGCCATATACCTATAATAGTAGGGTATATAAATTCGAGTATTTTGCACACAGCCTGACGGAAGAACCATTTATCATCCGTGCGTTTTATCACAAAACTTTTTTAAAAGAGAAAAATTTGTCAGAGTATTTGTCGTTCAAATTCGGCTCGGAAATTGTGAGATGCCCTATATGCACTAGCACGAGTACAAAGATCTTTTTGTAACGCCAACATGCCTTATTACATGTCTTTTACACATTTTATTACACGAGTTTCACATCAAAAGAAGCGCATTAATGAAAAATAAATGAGTTTCCCAAGTCCACACAAGATGTAACTTTAACTCTTTAACAGGATTTCTTGTAGCTATCTGTTAACCAGGACTAAAGTCGCTCAGCTAAACGATTCTTGAAATGGTAAATTACGCGAACAATTCTATTATTGATAACGTTAACTCAATAATATTCTCAAAATATTTTTGCATAAACCTAATCGCAATCAGCAATTCTTTGTATAAACAATTGTCGTAATCGTTTACGCAATTGCTTACTTTTTCACATAATTGTTTACTTTCTGAGAGAGACTCTCCTTTCGTAAAAGGAAAAGAAAAATAATTCAATTTCTGCTTCCTATGTAGCGTGAAAAGGGAAACTTCCGCCTTATGAAAACTAGAGATTTCAGTGCCAGAATTGTGTACCTCCGCTATAGAACAATCGATTTACGAGAGTCGGCGAAAATGTTGAGATATTCTTCATCGAATTATTTTCGCGGCAATAATAATCCGTCGAAATTACCGCCAGGCTTGACGTTTTGTTCTGACGTAATATCGAAGATTATTTTATTTCATTACGCGCAATTTATTAGAGTAGCCAGTACGTTGGAGTATCATCCGTGGATTAGTCGCGATCGCTATCAATCACGGGCTGATTGGGGCGAGCTAAAGGCTTATGGCTCAATTTACGATGTGCGTAAATTGTCGGAAAATTACGATATCATATAATTACGTTATTTAGATATATCAATAGATATAACTTAAAATGCGCAGTTCAGTGTGATTATATCCCTCAGGAAAACATTGTTGAATTGAGTTTTTAATTAAAATCGTGTTCTTTTCAGAAGCTAGTTGGATTAATGAACTTATCGGCGAATCATATTATAGATAATCCACTAGAGAGTCGTAAGTCGGTACGCTAAAGACATGATCCCAGGTATTAACGATTCCTAGTTTGCAAGTATAGTTTCCCAAATGGTCAAAGTTATTAACATTATATGCATCGAACGGAAAAGATATTATTTTCAATCTTGCATTTAATTGTCTTTATTAATCTGTATTCATTAAGAATCGCGTATAATTTTTCACTTTATACTTTTTTTCTTGAATTTCATAATGAAAAAAATGTGAAAATTATAAGAAGAAAGGAAAATATTAATGTAATGAAACTAAAAAAAAAATAGCAAGAAATTGAAAGTAGAAAAGTTCACAAAAATGTATGACTTGCTCGTTTTGTATATTTGGCGCATTTATATTGGAACGTGTATAAAAGAAATCACGGTGTATACACAAATTAATGATTCTCTCGTGGAGTATATTTTAAAAAATATGTGTATTTAAGAAATATATTGACGTAATCTTTCGATACTTTTGCGTGCGAATTGGATTGCCTGATCGATGTGCTCCACACGGAGCACATTTACGACCGAGCTACATGTTGATCAGGCATGAAAATCTAGTGAGCAGGCGAAAGAACAATGGGCACTACGATGAAGACGTATGCAGTAGGGGTTGAAAGAAAGAAAGTAGGGAAAGCAAGTAAGGAGCAAGAAATCTTACGGACACCTCTCGTTCGCGTGCAATCGAATCACCGGAACGGTTTCTCGGCCAACCTTTTGTTCGAGCTTGGTTTATCAGGGAACTTTAAAAGGTCGGTCCGGGTCAATCCTTTGGCATTTAAAGCGAGACGGGACAGAATCGGTTCTGTATCCAGAAAGCACCCCATTCGTCTGTATCTAGGATGTACACTCGACATTTAGTAAGGCTGACACGTATCCCATCTCCTTGGTAGAACATTGAATTTATCGTCAAGATTATCAGATATAGGAGATCTTCACCGTGTAAGCCATTTTTGGAGGATCCACAAAGAGGAATAATGCCAAGAGTATTATCTCGATTCATTCGTGTTTATTATCAATTTCGCGCATATTTTCGAAGAGATGGAAAGAATTTGAGGAGGAGTTCTGACAGAACTTTTATTAAACGTGTTAAGAATAGAAGTTTGAATAAAAGTTCGTAACGCTACGAGTTTCAAAATTCAATCAGTTGCAACTTCGTTAAAAATAAACGAAATTTAAACTTAAAAAAAGGATTTTAATGCTTAAAATCTTTACTTTTAAAAATTCGTAGAAAATGTGAGTTTCTATGAGTTTATTACTTTTACATATAAAAGACTGGACAAAATGGGACTTTTTTTTATTTTGCGGACTTGTCATGTGCCTAAAAAAACTTACGAAAATTTTCAACTTTCTGATGTGAAGCTGAAAGTTTTCTTTATAAAATCGTTTTTTAAAAATGTTTTTAAGTTTTTTTATTATTGAGTTATCGCGGATAAAATGAAAGGAAAACATACTAATTTTAATTGTTCGTAACTCCGTTGAAAATGATTGTACCATAATTCAAAAAACAAATTCTTAAAACTGAAACTTTATTCTCTTAAATAGTGTAATTGTAAAATAATCCTTTTAAAAATAATATAAACATCAAATATAAATGAAGTAATGTTATGAACTTTTGTTCCGACTCAAAATTATTAAGGTGCGTACGAAAATATACCTCTACATGTTTCGTATTCTTGAAATTAGAACGTCGCGTCGTGTCTCCACCGAACGAGTAACAAAGCAACTTTGCCGATGAGACTACGTCAACTTAACTGCAAGAACTTCCCCTTCCTAAGTGCATTAATGTAGATTAGTTGGAAGATGCTGATATCCTTGCACTAGGATTGAAAGTCTGTATGACGGCAGATAATCTGACAGAGATAAATACCCGAAATAATTTTTAAATCGATAGATTTTCTATCATAATATAATTTAATTTAATGTACGAATCGTCGTCCCAACCAAAAAGTGTCAAAACATTTTGATGAAAGATTATTTTATATTTTCATTATAATCCTTCAACTTACTTTGCATTAATCGAATTTATGGATGCTAGTGATTTATGAATCAATGTATTTTAATTATGCCGTTATTGTTTTCATTACAGTCATTTAACGCGAATCGTTGCACGTGTACAGTGTACACTCTTACGAAGGAAATTGAACGGCTAGCTTACGATCTCTGTCCCTTGTACCGAATCATTTACATAGGAAGACGGATAGGACGGATCGCTGATTCTGTCAACCATTATTCGTCGTGGCACGTGAAATCGATTATAGGAAGCTGCAATGTTCGTTATCGGCAGATATGCATCATTCAGGAGGATAAAATTTTCAGAAAATGCAGACTCGTTGGCGCTTTGCTGTGTCTCGAATAAATGCATTTTAACATCAAAATATTATCATGCGAACTCGGATATTTTTCGATCGTATCATTCAAACTAGTTATCTATGGAGCTGAATAAATTTTTAAAAACGTGTTATTTTGACGTAGATCTAACGTACGCACTTTTGTAAGCAGACTACTTAGAAACTATATTACATACGTATTCTTTCAAATATTTAAATTTTAGATAAATTTCGCTTATTTTACTTCATAGTATTTTAAATCTATGCTGTCATATTAATTAGTAATAATAAAATGCTATGTCCTTTGTGTAAAGTCATATAACTTTATTACATACATGCACCTTTTTCAATAACTTGCAACAGACTTTTTTGTAAAGAAATTGAAGAGAATCTAAAATTAATTAAGTAAAACAAAAAGTAAAAACTAAATCTTTATACTATTAGATATCAAACATGCAATGATAACTTAATCCCATAAATTAAAATAAGTTTTGTTATTTTTAAGTTATATCAATGTTAAAATGTAAATTAATCATTTCTGTCGCTAGTTTTAAAGTAAACATCGTCCATGTTAATGTATATACTTACAATCATTACAGAGTTATTGTCTCATGAGAAAATATTGAAACTAATCATTGTTGAATGTATTTAGTTATTGAAAAAACAGAAATTGCGTTGGAAAGAGGAAAGTTTGCAATTTTTAATGGGTATAAATCAAATTTAACAAATTCTATTTGTTAAATTATATATTAGATTATTTTGTTGATAAAAAATATGTTAATAATTAAGTAATATATATATATATATATATATATATAATTAATATCCAAGACATACAATCCAAAAACAGTATCTATTAGATTTAGTAACAGTTATTACAAAAATTGTCTGCAATATTAAACACAATATGTTAGAAAAAGTTTTTACAAGTTTTTGTAAAAAATTAAGTTTTGTACAAAAAATGATGCACACGTCAAAAATATTAATCTTTATGATTAGCATATTTTTCATTGGAAAGATCAATTAATGTACAAATATTTAGTTAAATTTTATTTATATCTATTAAGATTGCAGATTTTTTTTGTAAACGTAATTGTATTAGTTGGTCGTCACATTCGAAAATGACAGTTAATTAGTTTCAATATTTTTCTATGAAACACTCTATGGAATTAAATTTGAGATAAATAACATATTTTCTTGAGTTAAATTATTTAACTCCGCTTTAATCAAATTAACGATATTGGATAGAACGACCTATAAAAATAATTAAAAATAATTCAAATTATATATAGATATAATTTGACATTATGGATGACGTGTACAACATCAAATTCCGAATAAACAAATCGATCCAGTATAACTCTGGAAAAATAATTATTATTTTGTGTATCGGACAATTATAAAGAAGTGTAATTTTAGAAGAAAGAGAATTTAAAAATTATAACTTACAATAACAAAAATACGTATGATATCTCGCTTATTTAGCTACTTTATACATTATACTATTAATAAAATTAGCTTTTTTATCCTGCTTTTAAATTATGTATATTCGAGTAGAAATATTATTAAAATACAAATAATTTATATTTTCTTTACTTTGCTTAAAATTGATAAATAAATAACAATTACAACTTAAGCTGTTTTTTTTTACATTTTTTAACGCCAAATAAACTATAATTAATTATTTCGTAACAAGCAACGCTTGAACAAAAGTAGAAACCCTAATTAGGCGTTGCGTACAGTTAACGATCATTATCGATCCCCACGTGTATACGTCATTGTTGACTGCAAAATTACTTACTATTAATTACAAATTGTCCTTCTCTTCACTTATATTTAAATAAAAAAGAATTTTTCAAAATTTATTGTAGAAAGTAAAATACATAATAATCGTCTCTCTGATTTTATGTAACGAGTCAAAAATTTTTATAAGAATTTGTTTATCAAATTAATTAATGTTCTCACTCACCCTAATAGAGATCTGGCAATTTTAATTTTGTGTATGTCTTTTATGACAGTGAAGATAAACACCAATTTTGCAACGTAAAGAGTATACCACTCCCGGTTGGTACAGCACGGACGGCTGGCGACTGACTGCTGCGGAGTTTGAAAGCTCACGATTCTCAGGGCGACCTCTGTAATTTCCACGTGCTTGGACACGTACTGGCGCCATCGTAAAATATACATCAGATGAGTTTTAGCCTTTTTTTTGAATAAAAGAATGACTTTTTTGAAAGGAAAATCGTGCTTGACAAAAACAATGGTTTTACTTGTTAAGTATTCTAATGAAATTATAAGTGCTTTAAGATGATACTTTTTCTTTTCATTGTTAAAAGATTATCGAGCTTTCATGCTTTTTAATTTTGATCCTTCTTTTATGCTTGCAATATACTTTCATTTTTTTTTTTAAGAAATAGTACTGTACCTTATATAAATAATGTAGATATACAACATATTAAAAATCTGTAAAAATGATTGGATTAAATATCTTTATAACTTATATAGTTTTAATATTTTTTATGAAGAAACTTATACAATAAGCTTTTATAAGCTTTTCGATCTATAGAATTATCTGCTTATTGATTCAGTATTGAAATGGTCTAATTATATAAACATTATTTAAATATATTATATTGTACGTATAACTCTTATTCTTTATCAAATATTAGTACGCACAATATTAAAAGTTTTATGGAATTAATATGCATTAAAATATAAAAAGTAAATATTATAATATCCACTATATTTTATATTAATTTATAATTTATATTACTAAAACAGTTTAACATAAACGATAAAATATTATAAAATTTAATAACAGTATAATAAAATCTACTTGTATGCGTGTTTATTATGATTGTGTAAATCACGGTATTGTATAATCGAAATTCTTTATTTGTGAGGGAATTGTTATTTGTTTTATTCCATTGCATTGAAATATTTTCCATCTCACGTTTTCAGGGCCGGCGAAGTAATTTTTTTCTATGTATGGAGTTTTGGTTGGAGGAGAGTGGCGAGGGGGAGGGGTGACATAAAACTGTCCTTTCATGTATGCGTTTTTATTTTCATTTTATAAAGCAAATGTTGCTGATCTTATTTTGTTTTTAGTTATAAAATTGTTCATTAGTCATTCGAAATCTAAATCTTTGGCAATATCCTGATACACATGTAAAATTGCTATATTATTTAAACGTTTTTGTAACATTGTTACTCGAAGAAAATTTTTTAGACGCCTAGCACGGAAAACGACCTTTTGTTAGAACACGACAGACCTGAAATTGTTAATAGTATTTTAATTAATTTAGTGAAACTAATTATGTGTTATTTAAGTGTTAATTAAGTGTTTATGAAGTGTTAATTTAGTGTTTACTTCTGACGAGGTTCTGACGTACATATGTATGGAATTCATAGCTTAGAAATTTGTATGGAGTGCTCCAGACCGACCCTACTAAAACCGCCGGCCCTGCACGTTTTCATATTGTTTCCATATTATTTTAATGGATATATTATTTTATATATTTTAACATATATATTTAGCTATTAAAATTCTTTAAGAAGCTTTTTCTTAAAATATATTTCAATTGTGATCATGTTATAATTGCGATATTAAGCTATATTTTCTAGAGATTTTCAAATTTGATTATTTTAATTACCATATTTATTTTAGTCAATTATTATGTTACTCGATACATTATTTAATCGAATTGGAACAAATAATGCGTGCACTGTGCATATATATATCAGTTATTTTGATTTATAGTAAATTTTATCGGTAATTAAATAAACTATATTATCTATTAAAATATTATAGTACGACTTCCTATTATATACTATACATCATAATCACATAAAAAAATTATAATGTTATAATGTTAAAAAAATAAGATTAATAAATGCTTTACATTAAATATTATATATTTCCAATAAAATAATCTATTAAAACTTCTGTTACATAAGACTTATAGTAGATATTGTATTTTTATTAACTTCCGAAAAAATATACAGATAATTTGTACATCAAATGTTTCTGTATGTATATACATATTATTATAAATTTTTATAACTTAACTATGGTTTTGTTTAATTTTTGATATTCATTTTTGTTCTCTTTTTTAACCTGTCATGCAGACGTATTACGTCAATTATAAGTTATTGTAAATTAAAATATTTGAATTTTGAATATTATATATAAGTTTTCTATTGATACGTATAATTTATTATTTGTAAAAAAAATTCGGATATCTATAATAGATATCAACTTATATATATTTTATTCTATGGACAGTAAATGTAAAATAATAGTGAAATTGCTGTTACCAAATTGTTGAATATCATATTTTTCTCCTGTTTATAAAATTATTACATCAGAATAGTATTAATTAATCTTTATATCAAACTTATATATATAAAAAATACGGTTAAAACTTATGAAAAACTGTAAAATTTTAGTGATGAAAGCACACTATGCATGTAAGCGTGCTACGATCTTTTCTTATAGAGACTAATTCAAGTTATAATGAATAAAATTATTTTCATTGCGCTACTGTTTCTATTAAAATTTTAATTAATTTAAGGTATATATAGAGTGTATAAAACTAATTAAAATTGCTATACTAAAATATAAATATCGATGTTTTAAAAAAAGAATGGTTAAAAATACCATAGTGAAGTCTTATTAATGTATAATAGTAAATATTATTAAAGTAAAGAATTTCTCTTTTTTTTTTTAATGACTTATTCATATTATTTAAGATTGAAATAATAGAGTAGAACAATTTATGTATATTATTCTAAATTGCAGCTTCTCTCTCTCTATAAAAAGGTTCAGATTTTATGAGAAATTACCTCTTAAAAGAGGCTTCTTTTGTGGTAAAAATGAGTACTGTAGGATTACAGTGCAATAGCACTGCCTCTTTTGATGGAGTTTTTGTGCTATACTTGCATCTTTTACAATGTGCCAAGGCAAAGAAACTTTGGTAGGCCAGTATTGGTAGAGGGAAGGAAGTTGACAAAGATTACTGCCATCATTTCTCTTCCTCAACTTTGGTCAAGTAAACTTTATCTAATATCTATCAGAACAGTTCTTTTTCTTTTCGACTACAATAGTCTAAAATTACAGACAAAACTTCTTTTGCATTACAAATAAAAGCGTGCAAGTTATCTTCGATACTCATTCAAAACGATCAGTATATTCCTCATGTTACTCTTCGCTTTGTTATATAAAGCTTCTCTCATGTTACTTCCGTTATTTTCTGTTGCAATGTACCTGATGTGTTTTTTTTTTGTACGAGTTTTTATACGAGTAAATTATTGCGTATGTGATAGTTTTACTACGACATCACAAAATAGATCGTTTACGAAAACTTTGAAGAAAGTTTATTTTATGTGTGTGTGTGATTATGTATATGCATACATTTAGTACATGTATTGTACATGATATATATGTTGCTTATGGTATATAGGTGAAATAATTACAGTAGAATAAAAAATGGTTTGAAGCTGTGAATTACATCTAACCCCTCCGATCGTACTATTAGAGAGTCAAGTTCATAAAAAATCCGAGGAATTATAATTTATCACTTTATTTAATCTCTCTCTCTCTCTCTCTCTCTCTCTCTCTCTCTCTTTCTCTCTCTCTCTTTCTCTCGAAGTAGATATGTTTGTAAGATCTTTAGCTTCTATTAATACAACAATTGATGTTAACTTATATGTCGTTTATGAATTAAATATCACGAACTCGCTACATAAGCGCCATACATATTTAATTACTTTGATGATGTGATCTTTTTTTAAAATTATTTTATTATAGTAATTATATTTCTTCGATCCTTCGTAACATAATTTCCGAAACTCAATTTGTACTGTAATACATCAGTTCTTGCATTACGATTTATGTAGGACACAAAAGTTATAATAATATTATAAGGATGTTATCATGATCTTACTTGTAACTTATAAGTTTATTTTTAAGTGATAAATGACATGATGACGACCTATGATAACATTATAATTTAATTATGACTGTCTTCTACCTACAGACATTACACCTGCGCACACAATAGTTAGAGAACTTTGGGACGAGTAAATTATCACAACAAATGTACTCTTTACTCTTTAGAGATATTTTATATTTTTAAAAATGTACAAAAATTTTGTTTGTATTTTTATATGATAAAAAATATGAATGAAATTTAATTATTTCGGAATACATCTAGGGCAATATAGATGGAAATTTTAATTACTGAAATAACACAAAGCAAATTTGAAAAATATCTCGATAGATAGAAGAATTTTGAAATTCACATATAGCATTTCACAACAATTACTTTCAATAAAGTTGCAACATTCAATTCAATGCCGTAAGGTATTTATTGAAATATATTGTATAAATTCGCGAATTTTAGTATGAAACGTCTTACACTGATATTTCTATACGATTTAACAGTATTTTTAATAAGAATACTTTTTGAACATAGAATAATTATAGATATAATCAGCAAGATTTGTTTAAATATAAATTATTTTAATAATAGTATGTATCCATCTTATAAATGGATATGCTGTCTAATGTAGATCATCACGAAAGGCAGAAATTATGCCACTCTACAATATAATAATAATTACAATATGACAGATTTTTAAGATCTAAAATCTATTTTTTGTATTATTACTATTTGTAATAGTTATTAGAATCATGTGAAGCAAATAATACAAGATAATGTCATAAGCAAATATTGCGAAATGCGCAACGAGAACTTCTTAGAAGATATTAGAAATTTGTTTGCTGCTGTAATTTTATATATATATATTATATATATATATAATAAAGATTTAAGATTAAGTACACGAAGAAAGAGATTAAATACACGAAGTACAGTAGACTACATATATTTGTATTACGATTAATTCATATTTGCAGATTCAAAATGTTGCTGAAATTACCTCTTTTATTATGCTTATGTTGGCTTATGTTATAAATATTAGTAAAATTATTATAGCACAATAAGCACGTTGTGTATACAGAAGCATATTTACAATTGTGGATTTTCATGAATGGTAAAACGAAAACAACATAAGACTATAAAAATGTTTCATTGGTATCATGTATTCTAGAATAGTAATTATTTTTTACTAATTATGCGTTTAGCTTGTTTTAAAAAAATATTATTTTGTGTTCATATGTTCTTGTTTTTGCATTCACTAGGAAAAATCGCGACAGGAAATATCAATCGCATTCAATAATGATAAGGTCGATTTCCAATGACTCCTTAGCATGCAATATTATCGTATGTGTGTTTCAAGAGACTTTAAGAGAGAGATTGTTTCCTATATCACCTATCATTTTATGCCAACTTATAGGAAACATAAAACTTTTATAGCATTAGTTATTAAGTCCGCACATGAAGTTAATGTAAATTAATACATAGATTAATGTAATTTTTTATCTAGTTACGATAGAACTTTTATCAAGTTATATCTATATTTTATCTGATACGTGTTCCAGAAAGTTTAGGTTTTACGAAATTAGATTTATTATTTTTACATTAAACAAGTAAAATATAAAAGATTTACTATATAGAATTTGAACATATCTAACACATTTTATTATACATATATTAATATGTTGCTTTTATCGATTTATTAATATTTTATTTTTTTCTTTTCACATTTTTTATTTTTAGGTCAAAGATATACATTTTTATTCCTGGTAGCGATAATCGTAAATTTGATACGATTTCGATTTGTAATGAAGTGTGGCAGTACAGATGATATCAAAATTATAGCCGATATTATATCAACTCGCAGTATCAAAATGTCTATAACTCGAATATAAGCTATTAATAACATCAATTTTTATGATAGCAGATAACATTGTAAATATTAATTACAACAGATTATTGTTTTATCTTTTATTATATGTTAAAGGTTAATTAAAATACTTTGAATGATATAAACTATCGCATATCAACGTACTATAACGTATTTAATAAAAAAAAATATATACTTCATATTGCAACAATATTGGCAGCAATAACTTTTTAGAATTTTTTACTTTTTCTAGCAAATTTCAAGTCAGTAAAATTAAAATATAACATGGCTTTTCTTTTTTACGTAATTGTAATAAAAAATTAAAATAAATAATTTATGTATATATTGAATTAAATATAGAAATGAAATAATACACACAATTGTGTTTAATATATATAGGACAAAAGTACATTATAATTAAATAACAAGTTATATGCACTGAAAATTAAGCAGACGGTTTAGTTTAAAAAATTTTAGATTTCTTTCTAGTAATCCGTAATGGATTTTATCAATTCTAATTCTATGATACTATTATATGACGGAGCACGCAAGCACGTATAGTAAAGTTACATTTCATAATACTCTCTTGCGTGTAACCTGTTCATTAGAGTATGTTTGCTTCTTACTTCCAACATCCACGCGAATAAAATACAAACTTGCTGTGTATCTTGCGACTTCCTGTACATGAAAAATATAAACTTTTCAAAAATAGATTATATCAGCAATTGAATTTGGTAAAGTAGATTACCGATAATATATATTAAACATATTTCATCTTGAACGGAGCCAACGGAGTCAAACCAAAAGTTAAAAAATTTTGTGTAATTACAATACGATTTGGAAGGCGCGATTCGTGAATATAGAATGTAGAAAACATAAGTTCGCACATTCGTGAGAAAAATCTAGCAATCCACTACCTGAACCACGTGCTTGAAATTTTAAGCGTTACACGATCGTGAAGCGGTGTCTTTGGAATAGGGTAGTCGGAGGAAACATTTGTTCCAATAATGTCGTGAAATTCTGACACATCTATTTACGGTATCACGAATAAGACAAGAAGGAAAAGTCGCTAAGAAAATCATTAATATGAGCTTATATTGTAAGCATGTTAACAATAATAAGTAACTAGATTTATTTTATATGAATAAGTAGTTCAAGCACTTGAGAATTTAATAATGTTTCCATCATTCTATTGTGAACCATACTCATAGCACTCATAGCAATATCTTGATCTGCAAGAATCTTGACATATTTGTAAGGGATCTCGACTTATTCGTGAAAGAGAAATTTTGCTAATTTAAGGAAAAAGCAATTCTGTAAAAAGATGTCTGTTATCTGGCATATTGTTGAATTTGTATATATATAGAAGAAGGTGGTATTATGTCTTTCTTTTTATATTTTGCACAATTATTTTGTTGATAAGAGTTAATTAAATTGATAACTTAACGATTACATTCGTTCAAGTGTTATTCAATCGATTTTAGATTATTTTAAGTTGAAATTTTTATTATTTAGGATGTCATTTATTATAAAACGTGGTAACATAATAGATCGAAAAGAGGAATAAGAGTGACAATTTATCACTCTTTATAAAATAAATTTTAAAAAATTGATTTCATTTTTAAAAAGACACTGCAGTTGTTTAAAGAATTATATATTTACAAAAAAAGTAAAGTATGTAGAAAATATTGTGGAATACATATAACATTGTTAGATATCAAAGAAGTAACGATAACCCAATTCGTTGAGTTAAATATTGTAACATTTTATTTTTAACTTCCAAAATAATTTTATGTTAAATTTCAAAATGACATGGTCTATATTAAAGTATAGACATATTTAGTAAATAATAAACTAAACTTGAGTCAATTTAATATATTGTAGCTTTGAGATTAAATTGTTTAATTTTATTGTTTTAATCAAATTAACGACATATTAAACAGGAGCAGTGATGACCTAAAAATAACTCAAATTGGGTATAATTTTTAACATTATAAATTTTACAGTGTATCTAAATGTATATACGTACACCTAATTTCTTCCACATATCCAGGCTGCTGCGTTAATATTAAAAATCTATAGTACATGTAATAGATTATAGATGTGAATAGTAAAGTTTTGATAAACTCATTGAATAACTATATATACTTTAATGTAAAAATGTCAAAAAAACAGACTATATTATCAATACGCTTAGAGGGCATTTTACATTAGTAAAATGTCATGCTATTGCTTAACTTTGCACACACAGTACAGATGAAATAATACAGCGGAAAAAATATTAAATAACGAACAAAACATTCAAGAAGGGCATCATTGGCGTCTTCCTATTTGAAATTCTACATATGTATGTATGTAACATATAAATGTCACATACATATATGTATAAAATCAACTTCAAGTGGGAAGGCATCAATAACGCATTCTGTATATAGTCTGTGTGTATATTTACATATATTGTATATATGTACGGCCGCTGCAAGCAGAAATGCAAGTTGTGTATTGCTCAAAGGCACACCTAACAAGGGAGACGCTAAATATGGCTTTAAAAATCAATTCTCTCTAACATCAATTGCGTGTGCTCGCTTCTGTCTGATTTAATTTCTTGTGATACACATACTGTACATAAATTTAAAGAAACTGTATTATAAAATCTGAAACTATATATATAATTGGTCGGATCGGATAGTTATTTCTCGCGACGCTATTAAAGTTTTTCAGTTCAATAGAGTTAAACAATTTTCACTTTTGACATTTCCACTCTAAAAAGGAGTTACAATATTTTTGTAGAAAAATGAAATGTTGCATTCTTTCTAAAGAAGTTTGAAAAATTATTTTTAAAAATTACTTATTTAAAAGATTGTTAATTATGATGTTATAAAAGGGACGACAAAATTACTTTTATACAAAGGCGCATTATATGTCAGCGACGGAGAAAAAGGAAGCATGTATCTCGTCGCTTCGCGTAATCTTAGTGGTGAGATACTACCGTGTCTCTTGATAATTAGGTGTGTGTTTACCAAAATATTCCTTGAAAACGTTTTGAACATAAAAACGCGTTATAATAAATGCTGACTATCGCGTAGTGATATATTAGCACTATTTTATATATTAAAAAAATCATTCTATAAATAATTATTATAATTTATCTAATAGCGAAGATATTATGAAAGGCTATTGTACAATACATGTAACTCGTGTACTAAAGTTATAATATCTCTTCTAATATACATACATAGATATATAATATATATATATATATATATAAGCTTCGCGTTTTTCGTTCCTCTTAATTGAACATGTAGTTTTGATTCAGCAGTAAATTATTCGCGTAAGTACGATAACGCAAAGAGTATGTATAGTACGGATAGAAAATGCATCTTCTTTCACGTCACGTCCACATCATAACGATAATTTGAACGCTTGCTGAAGCGACTCGGCGCGCAGAAGTCTAGTCATATTTTCCTCATTACGCGAAACTCGCGACTGAGTTCAAAAACAAGGGACACTCAAGTGGATCAGGCGACGCCAGTAGAAAAGCCGAATCGACGTGAACGATATCGGTGACTTCACCAAAGTGGTTAAGGAATAAAAAGGAACTGACGAGAGTAAGCGAGTTGAAGAGGTCATCGCCAACTTACATTGAAGAGAACATTTTCTCTTCATCGACTTTGAGGATTTTAAATTCAGTGGTACTTTCTCAACTAGAACGGGATATATTTCGATTTAATATGTCATAAATGGTGAATTAAAAGTTTGTTGATAATCAAGGAATTGGACCATTTAAGCAATTTCAGTGTAATATAATATATATGTATATCATTTAATATTCATCTAATTCCACTTGGCAATTTTAACGATAATCGCGTGTATTCTTTATGCATGGAATGCAAAAGTCAAGGACAAGTTACAGTCGCGAAATAAGTTTGCAGCATTTCCTTAGCACAATGGTTTCATGAAAATTAAATGGACTGAGTTGAATTCGAAGAAACGGAAAATGAAATGAATTCATAGTTATTGAATTAAGCAACGGCAAAACCAAACTCCTACTGAAAAAAGGAAATCATTAGTCTCCTATAAATATGAATGTAACATGAGAAATAAAGATTAATTTAAAACTAGGGTATTTTATATTATTTCTAGAAAGAAAACATGTTGGCTTTAACAAAGGTATATTTTATTTGCATCTTAAAAGTAATGCAGTCGACAATTCTAAAGACGTTGCGCAATTTTTTTGCAGATCTTCGTTCACTGATCTGAATTTTTCTTTCAGTGTTAAAGAGAATTTGGGAAATGCTTCAACGCGTATATAACATCTGTTGGACGAGATTGACGGGACGAGTAAAACGAGAAGATAAAAGGGAAAAATGATAAACAGTGCGGTCAATGTGGTACTGGAACCATACGCGCCGCTATAACTTAGTGCAAAAGGTAGTAGTTAGCAGCAGCAGCAGTATTTCCCTGTCACTGGCAGTGACCCATATGCTCTGTCCATAAAGGGTACGTGTATAAAGCCGCCATGAGCACTGAACGCGTCGGACACGTGTGGCAGTGCAGATGCGTTCTCTCGAATCATGCGGACGTCCGATGCCCGTGGATACTATCGGACGAGAAAGCCAACCCACATCGCAAATGACGAAAGGCTGATGGGCTGGATTGCTGCTACCAGATTATACGGTTATCCAACGAGAATTCATGTTGCCGCACGTGCATGCTACAATTGGCGATATCGACCTGTCCGCGCTCATGAATTGCAATTTATGATTAATTTGTACACCGCAAGGTATCGCTTACTTGAAAACCATGTTGTTACTATGCAAAATGATTTTTCGCGATTTGTGAAAAATAATACGAGGATATGAGAATTTTGGTGCGCAAAGCGAGTTATTATTCGCCGCATTTTCCATCATCGTTGCATTTTCTTGTTCATTATTCTATTGCACAGCTATGAAGCAGCGAGCGAGCTTTACGGTAGACCTCGCTTCTCATGCTTGCTCGTTATGCTGACGCTGGAAAAGGTAGTCTAGTGGAAATCGAACGTACATAGTCCTCGCGTTCTAGTCGTGCAATCGAAAGTGGTGACGCATCGAATCCCGTTTTCGATGAAAGCATTAATAACAAGCCCTCATGCACATCAAAGCATTCGACAATAGATATTTTCCAACGACAAAATGGGCGGTCATCGGAACCGGATAATTTATCTACCTACCGCATCCGCATCGTATTGACGTCAAAAAAACAATTTTCGCGGCAAATGAGTTTTCGATGGATGCGAAATGAGAGAGCTGGAAAAAGATACGATTGCGGTATCGCATCGTTTCTGGTTAGAACCGTAGAATCGACCGCAATCTGGCATGCGCAATGTTACGAAGGTAGCATTATTTGCGTTTTTTTCAGTTGTCCCTATACTTCCTAAACATTTTGGATATTTGCGCAAACGACACGTTAATCCATTATCTCTATAATCAATTGACAGTAAATAATTGATTAAATGACTTTATATGTAATTAATTATTAATATGAAATATAAATAGTGCCAAATACGTGCATGTTAAAATACAATAACAATAATATAATGATAAACTGGCTACAAGCGAAAATATACATGTGTAATAGCTATTTCCCAATGAATATATTTCCGGTTTTACGCTCAATTTCAATCAACCCAAATCAGTACAATTTTGTGTTTGCACACCTATGCTTTTACTATTGTTAATTAAATGTGAATGCATTAAAAATATCATTTGCCTTTATAATTTGCGGTTTGGACTTGACATGTGCAACAAACAATGCGTATACATCCGAATTGGTGCTACAGTTCGTGACTGCATCACGGTCACCGCAAATAAATTGCGAGTATGTAATTAATTGATTGATCGATCAATCTTGTAATTTCTAGAACATGATACGGTAAAATAGTTTCAATTTTTCTAATTAGTGTTTTATTTTTGACCGCAATTCAATTGATAAGTACGATATGGTATGAGAATTAGAAAAACGTTGCAACAATTTTTCATTACATTACGTTTCAAAAAATAATTATATACTTCAAAATGTGTTTAGAATTTTTTTTATGCATGGACAAATGAATAAGTTATTTCCTTGAGCTGTATTTAAATAAAGAGAAGCATTTGCTAAGCTAATTAATTCATTTTTAGAAGCTGAATAAAAAAAAGTACAAATTATTGACTCACTTTTATCAGTATACATATAATATGACAAAATGTTATTCATATATAAGGAATCAGAAAAGATATAGCTTGTTCTATCAACATTGTTGGTAATGCTTAAATATTTTTTCCGAGAACAATAATAGCAGGACAACTTAAAAAAATAAAAATCATATAATTTTTTAATCACAGATATGATATTGATATAAAATATGATATCCAAATTAATAATAGTTTTTATTCTAAAAGTAAAATATAATCTGTAATCTCTTATATGTATAATTGAATAACTTTACAATTCTCAAGATTAAATTAAAAAATCAGATCTTAAAGAAATTCATTCAATTTTTGATCGATTTATGATTTTTTTGTATGTATTTGTCCGATCAAAGATGGCAGCACTTTTTGGAATAAACATAATAACTTATAACTTTTTGAAATAATTTAAAAAACACTTGATATCTATTAAGTATGACTTTAAGTTAATGATAATTAATACAATAGGTTTTTTAATTACTTTATACACTAATTTTGATTAATATATAATTATTTAGAGATTACACATCTTTATACTTTTTATATTTTAATATATATAATTCAACTTATTTTAATTTTTTTAATTCAAAAGGCTAATATTTTAAAGGCTAATACACCTCTAATAAATGAAAATAAAATATAGATTCATTTTAATTGCATTTATAGATAAACTTTCGCGTTTTATATTATGAGTAGCTTAGTCTTCCTATGGTTGGTAAAGAGTGTCCGACTGAAGATGAACTTATCGATCGGGGTAAATTTTCAGTAGCAAAAATCACATTTTCTGAAATATCGATTGAAATACTAATAATTTAATTATTTAGAACGTACTTAATTTAATTTTTACTGTACAAAATAGGTTTATTACTAGATACTGTTGCTGAAATACTGTTAATTGATATTCAATATCCTCCCCCCTTCCAAATAATCATACCTGCAAGTGTAGTTCAGTTGCATTTCTAAGTCCGAAAATTCAATTTGGAGCGTAGTTCGAATAACTACATATATGGTATATAAATTTACATGTAAATTATTTAAGCATCTAAAATTCCCATCTTCGATCGTTACAAGCTTTCGATTAAAAATAAGAAACCAAATCTAGTTTTCTACGTATGATATAACAAGATTTTGATTGATTATAAAAGAGAGAGATTAGTAATAAATAATTTAATCTACATATAAATGCGCGGGTTCTGCATTAAAATAAAAGATTTTTTTAGAGCTTTCACTTTGTTGTAGAGAATTTTTGTTTCTAATAACACAAGTGTTGCAATGATTAAATATTTTCTTCAACTAAATTATTTTATTATATTAACTATATAAACGTTTGCTCATAACCAAACAAGATTAGTTGATTCAATCAAATTGATTCTTTAGTGATTCTGTAGTGTACAAATACGTAATAACATATTTTTATAAAAAAAAAAAAAAATAGGAGGCTTATCATTTTTATAATACAGTCTGTCTAGTAAGAGCGTGGTAGGCCTATCTCAAAGAAAAATGACTTATTATAGCCTTAAATTTATATTGATTGTATTCAGTAGGATTATGGCCAAAATGCAATTATATTAATGAGTCCAGTCACCAGCTGCGTCTATAATAGACCACTAAAGAAATAACATATTCACGTAGCAAAGACCTCCAGATTCGTCGAATTTCGTTTTTTAAGCGCTTCGAAGTCGATATCGGTCTTCCACAAAGCTTCCTCTTGAGTGTCCACACATTTCCAGTGGGATTCGCATCGAGTAATTGTAAAGGCCAGTGGAGTGTCTCGATGTCATTTCCCTCTTTCCGAGACGTGCAGAGCCGGCTTCGGTGTTTGGGGTCATTATTCTCTTGGAGTAATCAATCTTTATCTTTACTGATCAACGTTGGGTAGACGGAATCAAAGCTTTTTGGTATATTTTTAACATTTTCTCAGCATTCAGATTGTCAGTAAAGAGATAAAGCCTGCTTCGAAGCGAAACGCATAGGCAGCACTTATTTTGAAAATTTTTATTCTAATACAATTCAAGCAACAATGGGTACTTTGCTTATAATGCATGCACAAAAGTAACATCTTTCGGCGAAAATAAAAATTCAGAGTATATCTTTACTCGACTGTGGCCTCGCTACGCTCTTACTAGACAGACTGTAGTGGAAAGTATGCCTCGGAGGTGCCAGTCTATTATAGGCGCAGCATGATGACTGATTGTATATCTCAATTTAGTTTTATTACATTAAAGTAGGATGCTTATCTTTTATGTAATATTTCAAAGTATAATTGTGTGAGACATATTTATAAATTTTACTGGTTCATGTTTATAACATTTCTGTATTAACATAACTAATACGAATACGAAACCTATAAGAGTCTAACTAGATCTTAGTTGCTTATATATAATTTCGTGTGAATTTATATACTGATATATGTAGTCTTTCTGTGCGCCGAACAATTGTCGGTTTTGCAAAAGGGTCATTTTTGCTTCAATGTTGAATAATTCGGAGAAAAAAAAATCGTACGGAGCTTCGTAAAAAAAGCAAATTAAAGATAAAGATTCGCTCTTTCAAATGATGTAAATCACATTTGTATAATTTTTAGTCCGCCCCGTGGAACTGCGCAAATTTCGTAAAAAATTTTAAGATCTGATACATCTTCATTCATGTTTGTGTAACTTCATAAAATTCCCGTGAGACCATGTTTTTTCAAGTAGCGATCTGAAAAGTAGAGGTTTCAAGCTGTAAAATGCTTTTTTAAACATTTCGATATAACGAAGTTATTCTATTTTGAAATTTGCCTACTTTTGCAAAGTGAAACAGGTGTTACGTTAATTTTGTTGGCTAGCGCATAGATAATAAAACTAGAAGATAGTTTATAATATGTTCATAAAATTCATAAGTATATTTCATGACTACATTAAATATATCTCATGATTATACTTTGAGATATTATGTAAAAATGATGAACTTCAATAAAAACATAGTCTTTGATTTAAAAAGTTTTATTTTGCATTTCAGCATTGCGCAATCGAAATTGTATTCCTAGGCTAACCATTATTTTTATGTTCCACTTTTTTAAATATTGTATCTTACGTCTTAACATTATTTTTAACATTATTCTATATCTATCTTTTAATTTATTTAATTACTATTATTCTAAAGTCAAGAAGCTTTTTTCTACATTTTAATTGTAACTTATTAATTTTGATTGCAATATATTAGGCTGTATTTTACAAGTCTGAAATTCTTTTAGTTACTACGGTTCAGTATCAATTTTCAGTTTTATTCTTCTTTTTTAACCTATTGTGAAGAAATATTACATCAGTTACAAAATATTTTTTTTACATAAAATATTATTTGAATTTCTTGTTATAAACAATTAAATTTCTTATTAATATATACGATTTATATTGTAAAAAAATTTAAATTTTGATACCTTAATCTATTTGCATATATCATTCCAGACAACAAATTTAAAATAGATAAAATATTGTACCTATTCTGTTATTAAAATTATTAAACTAAAGTATTAAATTAAATAATATTAAATTAATGAATATCATATATTTTTCTCTGTTTATAAAATAATTTAATTCAAATTTTATGAATCAACAACAACACACACACACACACACAACACACACACACAACAACACACACACAACACACACACACACACAACACACACACAACACACACAACACACACACAACACACACACACACACAACACAGAATAGATCGCGTCATGTGTTGTGAAGGACGTAAGGCTTTCTTTTAATACTCACTGACAGTGATACGAAATTGAGCCAGAATTATAAAACTTCCGGATTTATGTTTCTCATATAAACTGTAATTAATGTACTTATACTATACTTATACTGAGATTCTCGTATAATTCCTTTTAGCTCTTCTAGCTAATTATTGATTTTTTAAAATATTATTTGAAATATTGAGTATTCTCTTAATCTTTCTTTGAAACTATGTTAGAGAATAATATCAAATTATAGAGAATGATTAAAACTTATAAAACTGTAAAGTCAACAATAATAACATATTTATGCATGTAATACATACATAGTTAAGTTTGCTACGACGTTTTTTTATCTTTTAAAGACAACTAATTTAAGTTCTGCGTTAATTAATAAAATAGATATTAAAAATAAAAGATATAAATAATTTATAATATGTTGGTAAAATTTATAAGTATATTTTATGACTACATTAAATATATCTCATGATTATACTTTGAAATATTATGTAAATGATAAATTTGATTTGAATGAAGTGATAAGCTTTCTATAATAAATAACATTATTTATATTAATTCAAAATTATTTAAAATTACTGTAATTTAAAGTTACTGATTCAAAATTATTTAAAATTAGTTAATATATCATTGTTCATTATCATATTGCTCGTGTTATATAAAGCATTTTTCTTATTGTGAAGAAATATTACGTCTTGTTATTCCGTTAGTTTATTTTCTACTTGCAATGTAGCTAATGTTTTGATCCGATATTTTAATTTGTGTTGCATTTTTCCAGATAAAAAGTACATAATAATAATCGTGTAACAAATATAATCAAGATTTATTAAATTGAAGAATATTTTTGTATATTGAAAATCAAGAAAATAAAAAAGAATCAGAAAAATATGTGTAAGTATAAGAGTGCTATTTGACAAAAAAAGTTATTTGTTATGCTCTTATGATAAACTTATTATGTGAATGAGCACAACATACAAAATATAGCAAAATAATATTAATTCTTTAATGTTGAGAATATTTAGTTATGATAAAGATTATATTTTTGAACGGTATTTAATAGAAAAATTTTACATTTAATTGTATTTTACACATACAAATACACACACAAACACTTATATTACGTTATATTTTAAATATGAAATTTTTGGATCTTTTCTATCATCCATCGTAAAAAATTATAAAAGAATAAACGAGTGCAAAATACTATCTAATTTATTTCGGTAATTATTCAGAATAGGGGAGGCAGCACCGATAATCTTGATCTTGACATATGTTGTCAAAGTCATAACCTTGTGTAACCTCCAACAAGTTTTAGCCGTTGTTCGTCCTTCGTTAAAAAGTTATGAACAAAAGAAAGTTTCAAAAATAATGTCTTATTTCTGTTATATACACAATATTAACTACTATATATTCTGCACACATGTTTTGATTTTCCACGCAAAGCGACTCTAACTTCCTTCCCCCTGCAAAAGGACGCACAATTTCCATAATTATACTGTTATACGTGAATTTCAACTTTCCGCGTGAAGATGTTTCTCACATCAAAAAATGAATAGGATTAGGTTATTTTTTACAGTAGTAGAGCTATTAATACACTTTAAAACATAAAGCGACATGGAAGTTGCGAAATCCTTCGCAGAGGAAGAGGTGAGGTGAGAGTCGCTTCGCGTTAATACAGTAAGTTCCGCCCCCTCTGCGGGAGAGGCTCCACTATTGTTAAAAATAACCTAATCTAACCCATTTCTTTGGTGTGAGGTAGCTCTCGCTTCGCGTGGAAAAAATTCAACTATATAACACGAGAATTTCCTGCTTTAAAAATAAAAGTATTCGCTAATTGTTCGCTGTAAGAAACTCAGCCTCTCGATGACCTTGACCTAGATATATGTTGTTAAGGTTATAATCCTGAATGATTCTTTATTATCTTGATAACATATTTTAAAGCAGGGAATTTTCGTGTTATATAGTTAAATATAGTTAAACTTTTTTTGTTCATAATTTTTTAACAAAGGACGAGCGACGGCTAAAACCTATTGGAAGATTATGACCTTGACATCATATATCAAAGTCATCGATGCTGCCTCCCCTATTCTGAGTAATTACCTTTATTTCTTATTAAATTAATATACCATATTTGTAGGAAGATATATGTGTGTGATCAGTTAAAATATATTTATTTAACTTTTTTACAGTTATATTTTTGACAGCGGTTGTTATAATGCTGTTTATAATATTTATTTTTAAAGCTGATAAGAAAGAATTCTACAAATTAAAAAGAAATTTAGAATTTGCTATTTCGCTACCTGGTACATCTATATTTTCATCCTTTATTGATTCATTACAAATTGCTTGCAGTTATAAAGGTGAATAAAAATGACTTTAATTTATAATTTTAAGATAAAATATCTATTTAAGTTGAATTTCATTTTGCATCAAAATATTTACAGCGAATATACTGTTTTATATGTTTGATACAAACAATAATTTGCAATACTATTATTTAGGTATAACTATTGATTAAGTTTTCAAAATTATTTTCTCGAAAATATCTTACAGTTTTGCAAATAATAGTATAAGTAAATGCACAACATTTTACAGAATTAATCAACTATGTAGATGCAATTACTAAAAAGTACGGAAAGATTACACGTCTTATCATAGGTACAAATGTATTTGTTGTACTTACGAAACCTGAAGATTATAAGGTAAGTTTTTGTAAAAAGATAATAGTTAACGAGAAAAAATTCATTGACTTAAATGTGCAGCTTGTACTTACGAACGTAAATGGCAACTACAAATATTCAGTGACCCAGACATGGGAGGCATTACTTGGTGACGGAATTATCAGAACTTCAGGTTTACTGTAGCTAAATATGATAAATATTTGTTTTCCTTATTCATTTTACTATTATATGTTTAATTTTGTGTAGTACTAAATAATAATGCTTTAATATAAATTTAAGTTAACATTGACTTTATATGAATGATATATCTATCTTATATTCAATATTGCACTTGCTATCAATAGGTGCATCTCACAAGCTTCGACGAAAAATAATACATCCTCTTTTGAATCTTAAGTATTTATCCAAATATATAACATTTTTTGACAACTATAGCAATCTTTGTACAGACATTCTAGAAAAGAATGTCGATGGTCCAATGTTTGATCTTAAGCCGTATATAGCACAATATACGTTTAATATATTCTTAGGTGAGAATTATAGTGTATTTGATAAGGAATACTTTACCTATAGTTTGATTTATAATAAATTACTTTGATATATACACTTTTATTGTTATTATGATCTATGACATTTATGTTATTATGATTAAACGTGTGAAAATTTGATAAATTTTAATTCCCAGCGACAACTGTGGGTATTCAAGAAATAGCATATAAAGATGGACTCGACGTAATACATAAACAGAAAAAGTATGTAACTTTAATTGCCGTTAGCATTGGTATTCAATTTGATAATCTGTAATTGTTCCAGATTATTCGAAGACGCTTATATCAAACTCATAAAACCATGGTTACACTTAAATTGGATTTTTTCTCTGACTGAATATACAAAACAAATGTGTATTGCTCAAAAGACTGTATCAGATTTTATTTACAATGTAAACTTTAAATGTTTTTAAAAACTATTTGATGCGTATTTATATCATGTTCTCAAAGTTCATAAATTCGCTAAGTTAGTACGTATTTAATTCCTACGCTAGAATGTCTTTAAAATATTCTTATAGTAGTAATTGTATAGGTAATACTAATTCTAATATTTATTCAGTCCTCCATAACATTTAGAATTCACTTTGCAGCACATAAAATGGTTCTTTTGACAATGATCTACATATGACGGTTGAGAAACTTATAGCCAACAAATAAATTATCATAATCGGATATTCTCTTTACTAGCTAAATCTCTTTTTTTCTGTGACATATTTCTATTTAAAAAGAATACAAAAATTTGATTCTGTTTATGATTGCGAAAAAGATTTTGGTGCGCAATTTGCAGAGAAAGAACGTATATCAGATATGTACAATGTACATTGATATATGTACATTGTACATATTATCAATTAACATGGAAATAATTAAGATCCTTTGACCGAATAAAGAAATTCTCTTATTTAAAAGATGCAAATTTATTTTGTAATTTTATATGATAAAAGATGTGAAAAAATATTGTTTGGAAACGTATTATAATAATACAGTTGAAAACTTTAATAATTAAAAAAAATTACAAAAAAAGCCCAAAAAATATTTCAAAGCATGAAAAAATAGTGAAATTCATATATAACAAATACATTTTACTTCAAATTTTACCACACATAATATTACTTTAAATGAAACCACAATAATCTAGCTGTAAAATATTTATTAAACTATATCGCAAATTCATGAACTTTAGCATAAGACATCCATATTTCTATATGATATAATAGTGCTTTTATAATAAAAATATTTCATATAGAAATATAATCTACTGTTTTTTATAATTTAAATTGTTTTATCATTATTAATAGTATTATTAATAGTATTGTCATTTATATCTATATTATACACGGATGTATTATTGTATTTAATGTAGATATCACCAGGAAAGCCAGGAAATTATACTGCTTTACAATATAACAATAATTACAATATGACAATTTTCCAAGAATCAAAACCTATTTTTTACAATTATTGGGATCGTGTGGTACACATACGATCTAATGTTTCGAACAAATCCTGCGATGTCAGCGATGAAAATTTCTTAGATGACATTAGAAATTTTTTTGCTGCTGTAATTTTATTTATTATATAAAAATTCACACATATATATTTTATTACATTACAATTATCAAATCTGCAAATTATGTTTTTCAGGTTCAAAATACTATTACAGAAGTGACATCCTTTACTATGCTTATATTGGCAATACATACAGATGTACAAGTTAGTAAAATTATTACCACATACAATAAGCTTATTATATGTATAGAAATATATTGACTGTAAAAAAAACAACTGAAGATGATAGAAATATTTTATTTTTATTATATATATTCTAGAAGAGTAATTATAGTAATCACTTGTTCAGCATATTAATTGAGTTTATTTAAAAAATATTATTTAAGAGGTAACGCCACCCTTGAGGTTTAAAAATTCTTTTTGCTTTAATCATTAGTTTTAGTTATAGAAATATGATGCAAATATTTTTAGAACAATAGAACTGTGTTAGATCTGATTAAATTTTCAACTTTATACACAAAAATTTTACGTGCGTTTTTCTCAAAATACAGTTTTTCTTTGCGTACACCGGTATTCTTACAATTTTTATCCGATTGACGTAAAATTTTATCACAATCTTGTTGTATATATTTCTTCTGAAATACGTAGGCTATTTGTGAAATATTGAAAACTCTTTTTGCAATCAGCATTTTTTAAAACAAATTTTTGGGGCGAAAAATGTCTATAAACAACTGACATTTTGAAAAAAATTAATATTTTCAAAAATCCCTATGTACTTCAGAAGCTTATTATATGTAGATAATGGACATTTTTGTTGATTTGCTCCAGAATAAACCATCTCACAATAAACGTGCACGTAAATGTCTTTGTTTAAAAAAAAAAAAGTGATTTTGCAAGAAGGCCAATGTACCGCCATTTTGTGCATACAAAAAATTAAAAAATAATTTTTTTTGCTCTTCAATGTACGCACAGTAAAGTCTTGTAAGTAATTTTTAAATAAAATTATTTTTATTTATCTACAATAAATTCCCAAACTTAGGTATTATTTTAGAGTCTCAAGGGTGGCGTTATCCCTTAATTTGTTATTTTATTTTTTAGATAATCACTCGTTTTCGTTTTTATATTTTGTTTCCTAGGAAAAACTGCGACAAGAGATACTAGACACATTCAGTAATGATAAAGTTGATGCTCAACGACTTCTTAATATGCGATATTTTCATACAGTATTTCAAGAAACTTTAAGATTATTTCCTGTTACACCTCTCATTTCACGCCAACTTACAGGAGATATAAAACTTGGTATTTTATAGTATATCAGTTATTGAGTACATGCTTGTAAATTAATGGACTTTTATAATATTTTATCATAGTAATAAGTTACACGAAAAAGGGCTTTACTAATTTTAGAATCGTGTATTTTGCCGGAGGGATGTTACGTTATGATTCCAATATTTACTATTCATCGTAACCCTGCGTATTGGTATAAGCCGTTGGAATTTATCCCCGAACGATTTTCATCAACCCGTCATCGTTATACGTACATTCCGTTTGGTACGGGCCTTAGGGATTGCTTAGGTAAATATTTTCATATGACCATTTATTTTGAAAATTGTATATAAATTGGGAATTTTAGAAAATCCTGCCTTGATTGGAAATTCATAATGCATTACAATTTTTATTAAAATTCTCGATATTCATTTTCTTTTGTAATAATGCTTTCTAAAATTAGATTTATCTACTTGTGAGAATTCATAGACGATTTTTTTTATTTAAGATTATCTCAAGTACATATAGTTTTAAGATGCCATACCCAATTACATATAAACCAATTACTGTAATATTAGCATCTTACAAAAGATATTGCTTAAGACGGTCTTGAAATAAGAACCGATACCGACCATTGTCTTTAAATGAGTGAAATAAAAAAAGCTTCCCATAAATAAGCATATCCAACATAAGTAATTTGTTAAATAAGACATCTTATCGATTTGTTATGCTCTATTTTTTACCAAATTACTGCTGATAAAATTAATACTCACTTTATCTTTTTATATTTCGTATATTTAGGTCAAAGATATGCATTTTTTTCCGTGGCGACAATAATCGTAAATCTGTTGCGACGATTTCGATTTGAAACAGTTGGCAGCCTAAGTGACATTAAAATAACAACCGACATTGTATTACGACCTCGAGAAGTTAAAATATCTATGTCTCGCATATGAACTATTAATAACAGCGATTTTTACGGGGGGAGGGGTAACTAATTTTTTTAATTTTTTTTTATAATGCTTTAAAAGTTGTGTGTGCAATTAAAATACTTTTAGTATTAGAATAATATCACACATGAGAATATATTATAATAAATCATAAAAATGTACATTAATATTGCTACAATATCGGTATAATCTTTTGGAATTTAAAAAAAATGCAATGTGTTTAATAAATACAAAAAATACGTAATGATTTAACAACAAATTATGTGTCTATAGGTAAACAGCGTCACATTGCTTATACTCATTGTCAGAATTTTTGCTTTCTCTATTTTTAACACTCGAAAAAAAATGTATATTTTTTTTATTTTAACTTCAAAGCTTGTCAGGATTTCAAACAATGTAAACAGATTTAATTTTAATATTTTCTAGTTTGTTTAAAAGGATCATATGAATCCTGCTATCTTCTTTATTCATTATTTTAAAATTCACGATAAAATGATCGATTATGTCTTAAAAAAGCTCTATCTATGCATGTTGCTGGTGAAAGGTTATATGTATAATTATATATTATAATTTTTATTCATGTTAAAAATTTTAATATAGATTGTAATGTTAAAAAATGACATATATGTATTATGTATTTTAATAAATTCAATAAAGATTTATATTTAATATACACACAAGATTTATATTTAATATTGGAAGAATCTAAGAAACGAGATAATTCATCTATCTCTCTCCGTCTATCTGTATCGATATAAAAAAATCAATTTTTATAGTAAATGAGATTTTGATGGTTACGAAATGAGAGAACTGGACAAAGATACAATAGCTATATCGCGTTTCAGAATAGATAACACTTTAGAATTGACCGCAGCATGCGCAATGTATGAAGGTATAGTATCGCTTGCCATTTTTCAACTATCTCTGTACTTTTTGAATACCTTGAATATTTACACAAGCAATTCTTTAATTCGTTATCTTTATAATATAACAGTGAATAATTGCTCAAATGACTTTATATTTAATTATTAATATTAAGTATATATAATATATATATATACTTAATATTAAGGTATATATATACTTAATATTATATATATACTTTATATATATATAGTGTCATACATGTTATATAATATAAAAATAGAAAGTATATAATTATATCATAACGAGTAACTAATCATAAACGAAAATCTGCATATACCATGGCTAAATAATTACATTCTACAGTTTTATTTTAGCTTAATTTTAGCCAACTCAATAGAATTGTGTAAACCAAAAGATCCTGATTTATTAATTAGATGCAGAGACGTTTAATTAAAAACATTATTTGCCTCGGTAATTTGCGCTTGACATGTACGATAAACGATGTGTACATATTCATATTTGTTGTTACAATTTAATCACGATCATTGTAGATGTAGATCATAATACAACCTGTATTTATAATTAATTGAATTTATATGATAATTAATTGATCAGTCTTGCAATTTCTAAACATACAATACAATTGTGCCACCACTTTTTAAATAATTTTCTTTTAATTAAAAAATACTCTCTCTCTCTCTCTCTCTCTCTCTCTCTCTCTACATATATACATATATAAATTTACAAAACTTTATAACAATTTTTCATTATTATACATAGATTTGAAAATGTGTCGAAGACATTGTGTATCCAGAATATGTTTCTCATTTAGACAGAAATTGTCAAATTATTCCTTTTATTTAAATAATTTATTTAAATGAGGAGAGGTACTATCTTCCAATTAATAACTAATTAATCGAAAGTTAAAAGTGTATTTATAAATAATAATAAGCCTCAGTAGTCTAATTGGCTAGGACACTTGCGCATAAAGCAAGCGATCCGGGTTCGACTTCCGACCGAGGTAATATTTTTCGCAATAAATAGAATTATTATTTTCAGATTTTAATACAGCTTAACATCGATATTAAGATGCCAAAAGATCAATTAATTATTAAATTGTTAATCAATTTAATTCGTGATAGTACTGAGGTACTTTATTAGAGTTACGTTTCAAGACCGACAATTGTTCGGCGCGCAGAAAGACTACATATATCAGTATATAAATTCAAGCGAAATTATATATAAGCAACTAAGATCCAGCTAGACTGTTATAGGCTTCGTATTCGTATTAGTTATATTGTTACATTGACGGTTTTTAAAATTTAATATTGTGTATTTATAAAATACTGACTTTATGATAAGATGAATTATTCAAAGAAACTGATAAGTCTAATTTTGTTTTATTAATGTTGATAATATTAATAGTAATTGCAAATTTAAGTGGCTCTTATGAATAACAATTCAAATAGCAAATTGGCTAACGAGCCTTGCTGGATGTTCATAGCTAATTGTCTATCGTTTATTAATATAAATACAATAATTTACATATTAAATATTTATAAATAATGATAATATCCAACGTTTATTAAATATCGGTCATCCTCAATGTACATAAAATAAGTATAATTTCCCCCCCCCCCCCCCCCCTCTCTCTCTCTCTCTCTCTCTCTCTCTCTCTCTCTCTCTGTGTGTGTGTGTGCGTGTATGGTGTTAAACTCTTGTTATACATACTGATGGATGATCGTGTCTTGTAATATGTACAATGTATAATACATTGATATTTGAATGAATCTCGATGTAATAAGGACAATGTTTTCTCTATGTCCTAATCTTCGTGTTAACATTATAATTGAATCTTTTGTATCTTTGGAATTTTGTTGAGTAACTCGAATGGTACATGTTTTCTAGTTCAAATGTTATACATACAGATATGTAATTGAAATTATTACGGGAACTCAGTCTCTTTGACAATCAAGAATATAAAATATGTGTTAAATTTTAATCTGAACTTCATTTCATGAATTAGTTTAAAGAAGTCAATGCATTTTTAATTGGTTTAATAAAATTTTTTTTTCGTGTCTTTGATTGAAGATGGCAGCACTTTTTAGAATAATTGAATAATGTTTCGTATGCGCTAATTGTAACTTTAAGTGTAATTATTTAAAAATAATTAACTTCTACTAGTTATGTAATCATATATACATACACATATAATATTTAATGTAATATAAAATTATAGATTAAGAATTATAATTTTTTATAACATTATATTTTCATACGGACAATTAGTTAAAAAATTAACAACTTTTTACTGAAAAAACTAAGGCTCAAAATCTTAATCTAATGAACTAAAATAAAATATAAATTTATTTTAATTACAATTTGTATTGGTAACACATTCGCGTTTTATATTTAAGCTTTCCTATAGTTGGTAAGTGCAGAGAATATCCGACCGAACAAGAACTTATCGAACTGAGGTAAATCTAGAATCATGAATCAAATATGCTTAAGGATCAATTGAAATATACCTAATGCTTTAATTATTTAAAACACGTTTATTTTTAAGTTTGTCATTTTATTACTATGTAAAAGTATTATTATCTAGCATTCATCGTTAATACATCTATATACATACATTGTTAATATATCGTCTCTAAAGATAAAAAATCATTTATGTTTCCTAATATTTCATTTGTTGATAATTTAATAATACATAAATCTTTATGATTCCTCTTACGATCATAAATGTATACCTACTGCAGAATTCATCTTTAAGTAACAATTGAAAGCTACTTACATATTATTCTTAATCATATGTTTCGTTACAAATAAAAAGTTACTTTTTAAAACTTATTAAAAATAAAAGCGAGAAGGTTAATAATAAAATAAAAGGTTTCAACTAATTTTGTTGATTCTTCGTACAAATTTTTCGTTATTGATAAAATTCCTTTTATAGATTTTGTATTAAAATCAATCCCTAATTACATGTTATCAAATTTTATTATAAAATGAACATTAATAAATCATATTCCTTTATGCTTATTTCCTATTTTTATCTTATTTATTAAATAAACAGAACTTATTTTTGTTTTTAATTTAAAATTTAACCAACGTGTTAAAAATTAATTAAACAGAATAATAGCATCTGTAAATGCGTTAATTGTGAGAAAGTTCATGCACAATCAACAAAGTTTCTCCAGATTACCGATAATCTATTTCCAACTTCATTAATCTCGCAATAGCAACGAACTTATTACAGTTTAGTGTTTAGTTAATATCTGGATAGCGTGTACTTTCTCATTTACAAATAATTACTATTGAAAATCCATCAAGGACTTGATCAACATTTAAATACCTTTTAAATATGATACATACTTTCTTTTTTCAATGTTTTTTCAATATTTCGTTCATTGTTTATAATTTTTGTATTAATATAAATACATATTTGATACTGTTACGTTCCTTATCGTCTGACGTTTTGATTGAAAAAAAATTACAATATTTTTCTTTTAATGAAAGTTATAAGCAATTGAATTAAATAATTGAGTTTGGTTGCCATAACATAATGTGGTATTTAAAAGTTAGTATTTTTCTCATGCCAACAGACATGTGAAAAGTTCAAGTACAAAATACATAAAAGCTAGGAAAAGTAATTAAAAATTTTTGCTTAGTTACATTTTATATTTTTTAATATTATACTATATTTATATATGAAAATAGTGTCGTTAAAGTCTATCACACATCGTGTAAAATTCAACCAATAATATTTTGACACATTCTTTCCAAATGTGAAGATTAGAGAGGTTAGATGTAATCTGCAAAAATTTTTCCTGAAAAAACACACGAAGAGAATTTTAAACTAGCCAACAGCCCGTCTAATTTCTTGAATAAATCGAGAAATAAAGCGTCACGCCCAGCGAATAAAAATTCAAATTTGCCTACTTTATCTGATTACTTATTTCCTTATCCCATTAGAAAAATCGCTACGAATGGACCGAGTTAAAGGAATGTAAAGTGGAATCTTATAACGGAAGCGAGTCTGCATAATGAGAAATAAAAAGCGTCTAGCCAATGCGAAGAAGCGTCAAGAAATCTGATTTGCCTTATCTCTTTCTGAAAAGAATGATAAAACGATTTCGAATACATCGTGCATTGACCAGTCACAATTTTGTTTTTTTTTTTTTCGCCAAATCAATGCAGCCGAATCTTCGACGACTGGACAACGGCCAGATCTTGATTTCGCTTCGAAGAGTACGATGAATGCTGTTGCAATTTTACACACCGCAAATTTGCCAAAGCTGTTACTTACGATAAAGTAAAAACTGCCAGATTGCTGCCAAAGTGATCAACAGTAAATTTGTTTAAAAAAAAGTCACGAATAACTGAATTCCGTACAAGTAAAATGTGTACGATAAAGTGATAATCCTTTCTCGTTTGACGATGCGATAAATTTTCGCATGAAATTTAAGGTTTGTCAAGAGCTACGTCGTCGAGCTTGAAGTACGTGGTTCTAGACCGAGCTAGTACCTCCTTGGAAACAGCCTTGGTATAATAAGAAACTCGAGGCTGAGTAATGTCCAGTTATATTTCTTGGACTTCACGACGGAGCCGAAACTCTTTTAACCTATCTCTCTTCTCTCCTCGACTTTCTTCCTTTTTCTCGTGGGGCATCTCGAGTGTTTCGGAGTGGTCTTATGATGGTTGATGGATTGTTAAATCTTCAGTTTATAAGTAATTGTGAATTAAATTAGGGTTATTGAACTTTATATGACTTACGTGATTTTTTTAAATTTCTTTTGCTGAGTCCGAAATGGAAAATTGATCATTAGGTTTAAAAGAGAAAATATTTTTAAATATTAAAAAAACGAGATATTTTCAAATATTTATTATACATACCAGATTGAGTATTGTGAAGATTTTAAGGAAAGGTAACATTTTAATCATATTGAATACACTATATCTAGGTTGGCCATATCGATCATACTTTACAAAGAGTTTCCTCTCTTTTAAAATCTCGTTATAAACAAAACGTTATGAAAATATGAACAAAATATATATGATAAGTATTGTAAAATATAAATATAGAACTACAATAAAATGAACTCCAAAATAATAACCATCCTTGATAGTTATAGAAAGCAATTATTTACCTTCAAAATATTACATCATGACCACAACGTTTTGCTTTACTGACAATAACAGAATGAACAAATTGAGCAATAAATTGATGCAATCGAGTCAGATCACGGACAGCCTGCACTTTCTAATGCTCTATCTATTAAATTTATCGTGTAATTATTTATAAATAACGAGTAGAGTATATTGGGTATTAGCTCATATAAAAGTTCTGGTTATTTTATTTAATCTTACAAGAGAAAGTTAATTTTGGTAGTGTCAATAATATGAAACGATTTTTAAATATTAAAAAAAAATCCTTCTATACGTTGATATTTATTTATGAAAAGGAGACTTAATTTATTTCAAGATATATTTATAATTTCTTTTCTTTTATTTTATAAAAATTTTTTAAATCCAACATTAATTAATTAAAATTAACTTATCGTTTTCCTTAAAAATTTTATAAAATATAATCATGTTTTATTAAAAATAAAATAAAAAATATGTGTCGAGAGAAACTTATTAAAATGAAATGTAAACTGACTCTAGTTTCGACTAATTTTAAAATACTAGTTTTAATTAGTTGTAAAAGCTACACTACGCTATCTTTTCATACATATAATCTTCAGTATTTGCATATTCAAGTAAAGAAATAATAATTCGTACGTATACATATAAATATGTATATATATATATATATATGTATATAAAAAAGATACAGAGGTAAAATCGTCGGTATCTGATTCTAAGCAAAATTGAATGAAGAAAATATATGGAGATATTTTCCATAGAATATATGCGTTACATTATGATATTGCGACATATCGAAGAAGAGATATCACGCGCGGCACGCCCCAGACCATCACGCGACGGAAGATATCCGAATATCGGCCTCCAGAGTCCTCATTTTATAAATGTACGATTGCATAAAATCCAAAGCTTTTCCCTCCGTATTTCAGTCCCTTCGAGAATGTACAGCGATTGGAAAAATCCATGAAATCTGTTTATCCTCGAACTGTACATGCGAAAATAGCAGCACGCATGTACGTGAATTAATTAAACAACGCATACGACTCGTTGTATTTGTGTAAACCTATAATCAATTGACATTTAACATCCTGTTTCGATATCCATAGACTTTCGGTTTGTTTACGACAACAGTAATAGCATTAATTTTGTCTATTTAAATTATTTGTGTGTGTGTGCGTGTGTGTGTGTATATGTGTGAATGTGTGTGTATAGAGAGAACGATGTTGCTGAAGCTAAAAATTTAGCTAAATACAGATCTAAAAATAATTTTGTTGAACTATCAAAATAATTTTATATGAATTTCAAACATGAGATGAGCAATGCTGTAAAAATGTTTTGATATTCCAGCAATCAATTTAAACGTCCTACATAATTATTTTGATCGAGCAAAATTTTCAGATTTGTAATTAGAACTTCAGCAAAATCGTATATCCCCTCTAGGCAAAGCAATTTCTTTCTTACTTTATTGTTTTTTACCCTGGATTCCTCACTATTGAGTAATAACACTCTAAATTTAAAGTAACAGTATTACTATCTATACGTCAATTTTATGTACGTCAATTATAAGTCACTCTTCATTAATGCAATATAAATTTTTATACGTTTTACACTTTTTATGATAAAATACTTATAATCTAAATTTTTATAAACACAAATAACTAATTAACTTAAAAAGAAATAAATAATAATAAGCACATTATGGAATGCAATTTTGAAATGATATGGGATATGTAATCCAATTGGGTGTGTCTCATACACTTAAATAAAATATTATAACTTTAAAAATTAGAGTCACTTATCTCTTCACTGTAATATTGATCACCAGAAGATTCAAAGCATATAACTAAAATGCATTATATACGGATAGAATTTTTAGAAACTCGTTTCCGCTTGTCTTAGCTTTCAGCATAGCAGATTGGATTTTCTAATTGCCACTGAAGGCATAGCTTAACGCTCAATGACCTCGCTCATTTGTACGCAAACGCATCGATAGCATTCTAGGGTTAAATCATCCGCAATGCGCTGATCTATTGTTAATCCCCTTTGTTGTGCTTAATTCAAGAATGTCAGGCCTAATTTTCCTCTTTGTTTCGGTAATCCTTTCGTGGCCATATTAATTCACACCCAAGCGACGTTTTAATAGAACCGCAATACTCTTTGCATTTCCGAGGCTTCCGACGTAAACCGCGACGCGTATAGTCGTGCTGTAATTCAACCAAAGTTCTCTAATTAATCAGGTCCCAATTAGTTCGCGTAACGAAGGTCCGACGGTTATAGCATCGGAGGAACACAGTACCTGAGCGAATGCACGAAGCAAAGAAAAGAAAGAGAATTGTAGGAGTAGAACAGAGAGTCACGTCGAAGTCAATCGGCAAACGGGTTGCCCGATTTCCCTCGAAATTACGTTCTGTGTCCCAATTCCACACGTGCGCGAAAGTGACGATGACGAACAAGAAAAGCTACCTCTTTGTGTCGTCTTCCAATATCCTTTTGCCAATTGACAAATACGGTTGCAAACGGATCACATTCAATCGTTATGCAAATATTGCACGATCACGTTGATATCGGTGTGAAAAATTCGCTGGGTTTTCGATTGCTCTTCGGAAAAAAAGAGAACAGTTGTGAGAAACGAAATGTCTCTCATATGTTATCGTCGTATGTCATCCTGTTTATACCGCGCACCTTACAATCACGAATCGAACCAACCTGCAACGATTTATATAAGTCAAAATTTTTAACTGCTGTGCTTGTCAGCAAACGTTACGTGGAAACATTGCTTCGTGACATTTTCCAGCCACCAGACCGTCATGAGAAATAGCACGGATGCAGCAGAAAATGTTACAGTTGTTACAAAACTTATGGCTTTATCATTTTATTGTTACACCCGCGCGCGCGAAAGGTCGTTTCATTGCTCAAATCGACAAGCGTAATAGGTGGATCAAAAAATCGTATGAAAGATCGAGAAGCAACTCCCGAAGTATTTCGCGTTTTTTTCCATTTATAAGGTCTCATCTTCTCAAAGTTAAATCGCGAAGTCTTGAATTTTGAAGATGCACTTCGAGTAAGTTTGGACATATTCTACGACATGTCTGATAATTTGTATGCGTCGGAATGCGCCAAGTCGTGCGAATAGGATAAGGCAGATGGACCAACTACAGCGCGTATCCACCCACACACGCTGTATATACACACAGGTATATATAGAGACATACGTACATACATACCATACACATACTCTCACATATATCCAATACCATTGGGATGCTATATTGAAAATCTCACCTAACTTGACATACCTCCGCACTTTGTATGTTCTTTTCTATTGTAGTGCGCGAATGCAGTTCCAACGGCTTCGAATAATCTCTAAAGACGTCTGTTGGATATTCGAAAATAATTCTCCGAAGTATTTTCTTTCAAATCCGGTGTACTTGAAAGAATGATTTCTATAATTTCGCACAAGTATAATGTGCGTGTGTGTGTGTGTATGTTTGCATAAAAATGATTGCCCAACATTTCTGTTTTTAGTTCTGGTTATCGACAATCGTCTTTGTTACATATCTGTTATCTGCTCGGTGCTCCTACGTGATTTACCATGGAACATATACGAAATTATTTTCGGCTTCACGATATTGCTGTCCTTTTATTTTCCTTCGAGACAGAACGGAACGAGGTCTTATTCGATAACGATTTTTCTGCAAGTCACTCAACCTTGTTTTATCAAAGCTCTTCCTTTTGACAGGAATGAGCTATCGAGAAACGATTATTATTCCAACGTATAATGATATTATTATCTTCTTGTTAAAGTTTCATTTTAATAATGTCCCTTTTGCTTGGAAAGGTTCAAAGATTCTCAGAGAATACTTGAATCGATTTCTATTTACAATGCTATTTTGCAATAAAATGATATACCTCAAAATAACTTCTCTATTTACTGTTAATTGCAATTACATTTAAAATTACATTTATTTGCATCTGCGCCTACACGAAATTCTTTAATTACATATTTATTAAAAGATAACAATGTTCTTTATTAGCAATATTAATACATAGATTTATTACATGAAATTTGATAAATGAATAATTCCCAATTTTGCATTATATTTTTTTTCTACCGGAAATAAAATACTTGGACTGATAACAACCTTTATTTAAAAGCTCGAGCACGGAAGTTCGATAGAAGTCAGAACTTTCTTATCGAGATAAAATTTATTCAATCTCAAGAGCACTCGAGGAGTTATCGATCCGTCGCATTCATCGGGTAGCAATTGTTTATTTTGCTAGCTGAGAAGAAGTGGTGGTTGAAGCAAGATCTCGAAAGTTAACCAGCTGCTTTAGTTGATGGATAAAATTTTCCATAAAATTTCAATAGCGTGCAGAAAAGTTTGTTCCTGACTATAAAATAATCGAATTGAATAAAGCCCGTATTTCGGTTTATCAAACTGTCGCTTACGTTCAGTAGTGATTTCTTAACATTTTTAAAAACCAAAACTTGCAAAACTTTTGCAAGTTTGAAAATCTTTGTATACATGAACTAGGATTGAAAACATCAACTCTAATAAAAAAAATTATATCTAGAAATATATAAGTTAGAATAAATATATATATATATATCTGGAGGAATATCTATGTGAAATATACTAAATTAATCAGAAACGTTTTGAACTTATTCGTAAGTATCTCGCAGTTCTATATGTAAAGTTTGCGTGTGATATTGTTTTAATTATTTATGGAATGTTATGAATATAATTGAAACTGTAGAGAACTTTAACAATTTTAGTGAACTCATTGCAGGTACGATGCGTTTATCTCATTATTTAATTGCTTCTATGGAAGTTTCCCGCGCATGTTACGTTGTAACAGCGACTGCTTGAGATTGCTTACATTCTGAGGCAGCTTTACTCTACGTAATGTTCACTTTAGATTCATTACTTTTCCGGCCAATCCGATCCCAACACTGCTTCAATAACGCAAAATTTAAAACTCTGGAATCGACTCAAACCGTAAATTTATCGATGCAGTTCAACGTTTTAGTTCGATTCACACGATTAAGTTCTCTTGGATCTTCAATATATTCGGAATGATGTAAGCCAACAGGTATACATATTTGTTATTTTTCTCGTGCTTGTTAAAATATAAACTGTATAACACATATTTTTGCTCTCGTGTAATTATCATCTAGACTAATAATATATCCATTAGTGTTTTTTCTCCGCTGATCAAGAATTATAAATATATGTTTATCTGTTCGTAAAAACAAATATAGCAGTTGATAATTATTATTTCAAAATATTTCATTAAATTATCTGTTGTAAACAATTTCTATTATACGAATATAAAGTTAAAATCAAGATAATATAAAAAATATTATTTTCGAGTATCCTTACAAAAATACAGCTAAAACAAAAAGTTAGATGCAATATTAAGGTAGAAGAGCGTGCGAGAACAGCCGCAGAACGTTCATTGCGAACCAGGTTAAAAACGGCAAAATGAAATTTCTACATTATTTCACACCGTAACTTTTATCGAAGAGTTTAAAGCTCGTTCTCGGTAAACCGTAGCTTTACGAATTCCTTGCGATATGAATCACCAGTGCATCCAGTAAGAAATTCTTATAACGGCATTGAATTGCTTTCGTCGATATCCGAATCCGTAATTTATTAATCATTGAACCTTTCAACATTTTGAGTGCGACTGAATGATGTTTACTTTGAAATACTTTCAATTTTAGTTGAAGTCTCTCACGTTTGCGTTTCCTCGTATGCCTCGTCGATGATGTGCCACGTAAAAACTTATGTTTAACTCACCGGAAATTTATAGGCACCAAGCTCACCCCATAAAGAGCGATTTCGTCGTCGTCGCTCCACTAGAAATTCCAACCCGTTTTCTCATCCCTTATTCACCTGCGGTCGAGCGTACTCTTTCTCGGGGGTTGGGGTGTGTACAGCCACGAGGGGGTAGTTCCTCGGAATATCGCACGAACGACCGTGGCACCTAGAAAAGCGGGGGAAGTGGGCACGCTTATTACGTGCGCTGGAAGCAAATGAGAAGCTATCGCTGCACCTCCAAATCGGATTCTCATTAAAGTCCTGGTTTCAGCGGAAATCGCGTTTTATTGGATCTTTGATTGACGAGATTACTACTGAAACGCAAGCACCGATACCAAACGCGGTCTAATCGCCCAATCACAATGAACCTTTCGGACGTACCTTTATCCTACGTTCAAATAGCTTTCCTTTTTATCAAATTAAAGTAGCTTCTGATTGACATAATCTTTGTAACAATTTGAAAAGTATAAAAACTATTTAATACACGAATCTATATTTATTTCTTAATTTATTTTGAATATTCTGTTAATATTTCCACAATTTAATGCTTTTTCTAATAATTTTGACAACTGATTTATGTTACGCTTAAGAGCAATACATTACGATAGAATAATGACGTCGGTATCTGCCATTGCTGTTTAGTTTAAGTAGGTAATCACCTTCCATCGCCAAGCAACGAGTAAATTACCACTTCGCCGCAATGCGCCATTATTTTGCTGGGATAGTAAAAATTAATCGGCTTAGGCATCAAGTTGCACTGTGAAAAACGATCTATAGACGAGGCACTTGTCTTCATAAGCAAATTAACTCACTAATTACTTTACTCGAATTAACTCCAAATATTTCCATTTATTATGCACCAGAGCTACATTTGAATATGCTTCAGTCTGGCAAACCCAGCTGCTTCAAACTTGTTGAAATTGGAATTTGAAGATTGAAACGGTCTGCTTTAACACGCAGTTATTGGAAATGTCTTACTTCACTGATTTTTATTGTGCAGCGCGAATTCATATTTAGAATGTCAATGATTTTGAAGGTAAAAAGCAAAATCGATAAAATCATCTGGTGCGCCTTTTATATGCTAAATGATAATTCGTAATTAAGGTAGAATGCTGACTAATAAGTAGCACAGCGGCTCTTATACAAAAACGATTCGCGGAAAGATTAATTCCAGTCTGTCAGTTTAAAATATATATAGAACCTGCGTCAGATTAAATTATGACGGGCTTTATTGATATCTCCCAATATTTCCTAACAATAAGCGTAAAGCTGATAAATTGCGCTTTAAATAATATCGAATCGTTGGGTGAAACAATGAAAATTCGCAAATGAATGTTTTATGGGTTATACGCAAATTTAATGTCGTATCACGCACAGCCTCACTAAATACGGCTAACAACATGAAACGATATTGATCGAACGTAAATAAATATGTATACAAATATGCCAAGTGTTCGTGGTATATATATATATATATATATGTGTGTGTATGTGTGAATGACTCACACAGCTTTGCATATGGAAATGTATATGTACCGAAGTTATACTTTTCTCACTCACATCGTTTGTAAAGCTAACACGTTGATAATACACGCACGTTAATTAACTTTTGTATTTTATAACCCATATATTTTCGTCGTCAATGTAATTTTATGCATGCACAAAAATAAAACTTTCAATATATTTATAAATTCCATTTATATATAGAATATTGCGCTATACAACAATAGTAAAAAAAAAAAAACAATTATAGTATAATAGAAAAGTAAAAATTTTATTGATACAATATTTCGTGCTTTACTTCAAAATTTGATAAAGCCAAGGTAAAACACTTCACATTTGACACAAATGTATCTGTAAGGGGAATAAAAACGCACGTACATACCGATTGCACTTAACCGTGCTGGAAGCATCGATCAGTCCGATTCCTAATCCGATAGCTCGTAAAGCGTATAGAGTTCATATATTTCGTTGTCTTGGCAAGGAAGAGAGGGGGAGAGAGAGAGAGAGAGGAGAAGAAAGGTGCCAAGGCAAAGGGAGAGCGCTTTCCGTGTTACGACATCCAGCTGCAGTTTGAGAAAAATGACCCGTCTCGTAGTTTCTCCCTCTCGTAACGAAAAATCCCGTTCCCGGCGATATATCAGATCGCGTCGCGTCTAAAACCGATGGTGCAACTTTTGTCCAATAACGCGATACGTAAACGTCCGTATACACGGCCCAACGAAACCCATCCAGAGTAGATAGATATATATTTGTGCGAATACCCGGGGAACCCAGTCCGAGCTCTATCCTTTCGGCTTCGATCTCTACGCTAGAACAGTCGGCAGACATTATTCTTTCGCGAATTGCCGATGCGTTTCAAAAGTGGCTCTTTGTCGTAACCAGAAGCGTCGTGAGCACTCACAAGACCCCGGGTGCAAAACATCGTATAAAATCGAGATAGGAAAGCAGGCAAGCCGCACTGAGCTTTCGGTTCCGTTGTCCGGTCAATTCTGCATCGTCGAACGAAAAAGCCGAGCGTATATTTTTTATTCGGGAACGTCGGGATCCAAAGAGATTTTTTTACTATCTCAAACGGCTTCGAAAAGAATAAATATATGTACAGTGACTTCAGCGTCGCACGTCGCGTCGATATGATGACAGAATGAAAGTAGAGCACGTGTCAAAATTTTATCGTTTCTCTCTTGTAGTATCTCGCGCTTTTCCGACAGAATCGTGTCTCTCTAGTGATTTGATTGACTATCTCCGTCGTAATTTTTAGTCCCTAATATTTATACGTGAACTTTTACCAGCTTAAATACAACATAAGAAACAAGATAGTATTGTGAATGGAAGGGACAGTAACTTATAATATAGACGACGATTATGTGTGCGAACATGAATAGAAGGGTGACCCTGTGGGATCAGTACATGCGAAGAAAAACCTATAATGTAGCTCACACATCAAGCAGTTTTTTTTCATTTTTTTTTCCTATTGCGTCGTATAACGTTCGGAAGGGAAAATGATATAGGTTAAAAGTACGTGAGCGAAATATTTTACGCGCGTCCCCACGGCCAGTCGGAAATACGGAGTATCGTCGCGAGTTCCTATTCTCGAACGAAACCGACAGACTCCGACAAAGGAAAAAGATCGACCTCGGCAGCTATATCGCGTTTTTATAAAGAATCCCTCGATAGATATATGGCCGGTATCAGAAGCCACATGCGTGTTACACGAGAAGATATAAGGTTTGGTGTCCATTGGATAACACAACTAAAAAGACAGCGCGCGAAATTGTATTGGCGATACAAATTGTAGATTGATATATTGAGTATTAAATCGATCTTGTCTCCCTTTCTTTTCTAATTGAAAGTTTGCTCGACAATTATCATTTGAAAAAAATAATACATTTATATTACTATAGCAAAATCTATCAGTTATTATAATATATGTAGACAGCGAAGTGATTTGTTAAGATTAATTGTTAGATATAAATTTTGCTGAAATTACAAATTATTCTGCTAAAAATAATAAATAAATTAGTTTTCGTTCAGTTATCAGAGCTTTTTCAATGCGAAAAAAACAAATTATTAAATTATTAACGTAAATTTAAAATAAAGGTGTTGAGCACCTTTACTTGCATCTTTAAGGAGACGAATGTGACGAAAGGATAAAATGCGTGTCATATTTTACGACTCTTTGTAATGCGCGAAGCATATGGTACTGTGGCGGCTGTCGCTCCTTTACAGCACTGGCTTCTACTTCGACGTTTTCGGTATTCAGGCCACGTGCGTCAAAATCACCAGGTGGTAAAAACTCGAATGAAGGGCGAGTACAGCGACTCTCGAGATGCTGCGATACTTACAAATCTTTACCGTTGTTACAAAAGAAGAAAAAACGAAGGAGAATGGAACTTAAAGAAAAAGAGAGTAAGAATTTTCATGTCATTTCATCTATAAGTAAAAATCAATAAAAACTAAAAAGAAATATACAAATTTCTACAAACCTTCGTTACATCGAGGAAGCAAATATTTTTGCAAGTACGAGCAACTAAATCTAATTAAAAAGAAACTTTATTCCGTATTACATTTCAACAGAAAGATCGACAATTTTCTTTATTTCTATCGATAAGTTTGTCTTCTTTTTCTCGTGACACACACGAGTAACTTTTCCTCGATATTGCCTCGTCGGCATGGTTTTTCATTAAGAAATAACGCGAGTCAGCAATGTTTCTAAAGTATGGTACAATAATTCGTTTCCTCATGCACTGTTTATACCACTCATATACATTCTTCATCGAGCCTCTTTGTCGAAGTAACTCCGCAAGACGGCTCGACTGCCGAGGAGCTTTCGTGCTCGTTTTAATGAGCTTACCCTGAAGGCTTTTGACGTACGTTTCAACGTCGATGCTTCCCTTAACGCCTACAGCCAGTTCTTGTAGTAGGCCGTCCTCCAAACTCCCGTAAGCATTTTCAACTTCGCAGGGTCGACTGCTTCCAGTCGCGTAAAATAGTCGACATTTGTCACCATCACGTAACACCTGGGTGGAAGGAAAAGTCCTGGGAGAAATGTAATCGGAGAAAACGGGCAATTTCGCGTAATATTCCCCTCTCCCCTCCTCTCGTCGTACAAAAATCCATTATCTGATTCGTGGAATACGTTTAAACTCGGAAACTTTTATGTTTATTATAAATAAACATATGTAAAGGTGAGAACAGCTTTAACGAACTTACGTTATTAAATTTTCTTTACTTACCGGTATCCAATAGCGTCCCATAGCTCTCTGCATATCGATCAGGACGCTTCTGCCTGCCCCTTTAATGCCGAAGAAGACGCGCACTCGCAATAACTTCGGCAGTGACTGCTCATTTCGCTTTGCTAAAACTTCGTTTCGAGTTCTTTCAGAAACTACTTTTTTGCCAAAGGGGAACAGCCAGTTGTACGGAAATGAATAAGTGCCTCGCGGTAATTCAATTTTATCGTAATCCGTCCGTTTGTCAGTTGTAACCTGCACACGGTTTTGTTGTGTAAGGTATTTACCAGTTTTCTTATTATCTTGGAGTTGATATTAAAGTTACTTTTTCATGATGAGAAAGTCAGGAAAATTTTGAAATAAACGTTATTACTACTATATATATAATTAAAATTAATATTAAATGAAATAACATAAAATAAAATTAAACTAATTATTAATACTATATTAAAATAAAACATGTGTTTAATTATTATATATATAATTTATTCTCTTATCTATTATTATTTTTAAAATTGCGCGAAAGATTTATACGAAATCCAAATGATATCAATAATATATTAATATATTAATAAAAATATATTAATAAAAAAAATATATTAATAAAAAAAATGTTATCGATTATCTAACCCGGTATTGACGGAACATTTCCTTTGATCCCAATTCCGGTTCTACTGGCACAAATGTAATCACGCGACGAAGTTCCGGTCGACGTGAAATTGGATACTGGATCATACTCATCTCGTCGCCAAAGACGGCTGCCAGCTCTTGCTCGCGTCTAACCGATCGATGAAGGTACTCACAAGCTGTCAGATCGCGATTCATCGCGAAAATTCTGTATTGACTTCTCGCTGGAAACTTGAGCGTTTCGCAATATCGTTCGTGTTTGTAATGGATCCTTGCCTCCGAGTTGGCGTCCCTTTCTTCGTTGCTTCTTTTTTCTTTGCCGTATTCGAGAATGTCGTCGTTGCATTCACGACCTTTTTGATGGTCCTCACTTCGATGATAACGCGTGGTACCACCACTTTTAACCTCAAGCACATCTCCAAGAATTCCGGTTGTGAGACTCGTTTGCGAATCAGCTCTGGATTCCCAAAACTTGTAAGTCGACGTCGAGCTTCCGCTGCAAGTAGCACATGTCTTCCAGAACACCGCGTCATTGTCGAAAATCTGACATTAAAGAAATTTTCTTTAATAAAGGGGATTATTAAAGTTGAAACATGTATTTAGAAAATATGATAGGAAGACTGTAGTTCGTACGGTGTAATTTTACAGCTGACAAATCGATCGACAAAAGCGCACTATTGAGTATCAATATTACATTATAGTAGACGTAAGAACAGACTGTGCATTTCTATGAAATTGTTGTTATCGGTTTAGAGTGAAATAGCTTTTGAATCATATATATATATATATATATGAATATATATACAGGGTGACCCATTTTAACTTAGGCAGCCAAATAACTCGAAAACTAAATCCAATAGACAAAAATGTTTCAAATAAAAATGGAACGGTATCGAGGGGGACACGTTTTAGTCACGTTGTTTTTTTCCTAAGTGGAGGCGCTAAAAAGATATGAAGGTCACCTCCACTTTTTTAAATGGAATTATGTAATTTTTTTTAGATAACGTGATTCCTCTAATTATTTTGCATATAAAAGTATTAAGGTAGAGATACCAAAAAACCAATAGTTTTCGAGATATTTTACACTTTATTTTGGTACATATTGACACAAAATGTTAAATAACTCGTAAACTGTTAACTTTTTGATTATCGTACCTTAATACTTTTGTGAACAGAATAATGAGATAAATCAAATGGTGTAAAGAAAACACATAGTTGCATATTTAAAAAATTATCCATTTTGTATACATATTTTTTTTAAAGCAACTATGTGTTTTCTTTACACCATTTGATTTATCTCATTATTCTGTTCACAAAAGCATTAAGGTACGATAATCAAAAAGTTAACAGTTTACGAGTTATTTAACATTTTGTGTCAATATGTACCAAAATAAAGTGTAAAATATCTCGAAAACTATTGGTTTTTTGGTATCTCTACCTTAATACTTTTATATGCAAAATAATTAGAGGAATCACGTTATCTAAAAAAAATTACATAATTCCATTTAAAAAAGTGGAGGTGACCTTCATATCTTTTCAGCGCCTCCACTTAGGAAAAAAACAACGTGACTAAAACGTGTCCCCCTCGACACCGTTCCATTTTTATTTGAAACATTTTTGTCTATTGGATTTAGTTTTCGAGTTATTTGGCTGCCTAAGTTAAAATGGGTCACCCTGTATATCCCTTTTTACGATATTGAATTCAAGAGAGATGTTGAATGCGCTCCACTTAGCACTACAAATGTTTCGAAGCATTTGATTAATCAATTAAAAGAAAAAATTTCTCTAATTAACGAATTAAAGAATGCTTAAAAAAATTTGTAGCCTTAAGTGGATCACAGCCGCTGATAAGTTTGAATTCTTTCTAATAAAACATAAAGGCTAAAATCGGAGATACGCCATTTATATTTATTTTTTATATAGTACAAATCATTCCAGTAACATTGTATTATTTCAATGTTCCAACAATGCTAAAGAAGATTATTGCAAATGTTGCAACAATGTGACTTAAGTTTCTGTATCAAGTTACGACTACATCTATATTACCGATTTATATGCGTGCCGCGATTTTGCTTACCTTTAGATTAATTTGGTCTTCCATTGAAACTTCGTAATGACCTCTTCTCGATATACTAACCAGAAGATTGTCGGGCATTGATAAAGTACAACTTACTGCTGACTGATCATAGGACACGGTCGCGTAGTCTTTGTGCTCAATGCGGAAAGTCAACAAGATCGAGACAAAACCGTCCGCGATCGATACCCTTGTCTGTTACTCTTGGCATTTGGTGTGCGGCACGGACGAACTTTCATGTGAGACCTCAACGTCGGAAGACAATGTGGAAGCAGCTCGATCATCATATTCTTTCATTTCCAATGTTTTCATAACTCCGAAGTACCGCAATTCATTTTCCGTCCATTCGCAAATTACTGGCTGTTCCTCTATCGTGTAACCAGTAATGATGCATGTGCCATCTGACAAAGAAATATCGACGGCAATTTGATAATAAAGAACATTAAACAAACATTATATCTTAATATATTATAAATATTTGTACCGGGAAATGTAACGACCAATTCTCCATTTGAACGTAGTAATGTATCAGTACACCGTCGGCACGACGAGTGAATACCTCGTTGACCTCGTAATCCAACGTTGTCCTAACGAGCAATCGATCGTGTTCACTTACGACCAGATCGTTCAGCACCTCGTAGCGTCTACCATCGTAATTCACCACCGAGTATCGTAACACTTCACCTACGGTGAATGCTTCTGTTATCAATGAATCGTCTCCCTTGTTCTAAGACAAAACGTTGAAGCCGACGAATATTAAATACTGTTTATCATAACGAATTTCAAGCTCTATATATAACTTCAACTCGATTTATGTAGTAAATTTCCTAAAAGTTTTTAACTTTAAAAACTGATATAACAAAACAATTTTTATTTTCCAATGTAATCGTCCTTTATTTCAATATATTTTTTAGAACAAAGAATTAATGTTTCTATACCACTAAAAAAATATTCTGAATTTCTGTACTTAAAGTGGTTTAACACTGCGGAGATTACTTTTTTCTGGCAAATTTTTTCGCGCAGATCGGATTTTAGAAAAATGAAGAACGATCTCTACAGGGTTATAAAATATTTTAAAGACAAAAAAATTCAGAATATCTTTAGCAGTATAAAAAAATTAATCATCGTTATAAAAAACGTATTAAAATAAAAGATAACTGTATTGAAACGTAAAAAATGGTATGTCGTTTTATCACTTTTTTATATGCTGGAAAACTTTTGGATCCATACTTTACGTATAATCAAATTTTTTTGGAAAAATGATGTAATTGTACGAAATTAAACTTATCTTTAAAATCTCAACTACTAAATCGATCAAGTTATTTTCGTGCTCCAATTAAAACGAAACTTAACAGTCACGAATTCTCCTGGTACATGCTGTTTCGACATTTGTACGTCCACGATCGATCCGTTGGAACGCGTTTCCGTGGAATCTATGACTTTACCGCCACGCTTGGTCGCCACCGATTGCCTCGAGTTGCCCCTTTTGATCCTAAATTCTGCTGCAGAAGAATCCTCAATTTAACTGAAAAATTCTCGTTCTCTCCATAGTTGATCCGCGTTCTTGTATACTTTTTGGGTCCGTCTCGTGGATGGATTCATCGCGCGATTGCGGCTTGTCGAAGTCCATGCACGTCACGATGACGCCATTCGGGCGGAAGATGACGACAGTATTGTCGTCCAGATACTTTAGGACGGTACCGTTTCTGAGGAAGTTCCGGCAGACTTCACGGGCTGCACCTGCGCGCCCAGGACGTTTTGAAACGTACGATTGTCGAATGTAAAATGGATTTTTGGTGCCGTCCCCGATGGTTGGTTCTATCAATAATCCCGAAGGCCATGAAGCACGAAAGTCGAAAGTCAAATTTTGCCAATGGGAATTGGATGAATTTTCAACTGCGGAACGTAAAAAAATCATTCGGATAATAAAGATATCTCTTTTCTATTGCCTGTCATTGCGCGAAAATCGTTACTTGATAAATAGCAACTAAAAGTAACGTAACATCAATGTTGTAATTTCAGTGCATGTAAGTAATATAACACATGTGTTACATGATTATATTGTTGAGAAATATTGGTGTGAAATTGTAATAATACATTTTTATATTACTTTTAATTAATATTTACTGGTATTTATTTTCTAACTGCACCATTATTTGATAAATGTTTAATAGCTCTAAAGCTAGGTACTAATTACCTAGTTCTCTCCTATTCCGGTAGAAACCTAACACAATTCCCCTTTTCGTAGTTAAGTGAAATGTGCCTGTTGACTGACGGTGACTAACTCTGCCAGACAATCGTAAAGTGCAGTGTAGCAGAGTAACAGCGATGCGTAAATTGCGGTCTCTGTGAAGCCAGTCCTCGAGTTCAACTCACACCGATGTATCGCCATCCAAAAGAAACTTTTTGCTATGATGAATCACTTGAACACGAAGATTTCCAAGATCGTATCCAACCAAGTCGTACGATTCGCCCATCTCGTCACATTGAGATGATAGAATTTTTTTCATCGGTAAGAAGGACGTATCGACATCATCTATCTTTGTGTCCGATTTTTTCTCCGTCATTGACGTTTTTCCACTCATAACTCTTCCATCCTCCCGTTTGCTTCCGTTGTCCGCCACCGGCGACTCGTTCTGTTTCTGTCTTGTCATTTTCTTTCCGACGACGTTCTCCACCGCCGCCTTCTCGAATTCTTTCGTTTCGAAAATTTTCTTTCGCGATACAAACCCCGTCTTTAGATGACGCTCTTTCAAAGAATCTCGAGGTATGAAGCACTTGTCGTCGAATATGATCGCGTCGTCTTCCACCTCGATGGATTTCTTCATAAATCTTCCTGTCAAGTCCATACTATGCGATTGGCGCGTCTCCTGCTCTCCTTTTATCCAATTCTCTTCTTTATTCGCGATATATTCACGGAATTCATGGAGTCCGATGGGCGTACGTATACTTGACAAGCACCTTTCCTCGGACACATTACCCACTGCGTCGTTGTTGCTAAAGTAAAGTAGTAGCGAATCCGTCGGCTCGAAGTATCTAGCCGCGAAACGTTCGAAACTTTGAAAACATTCGTAGACGACCTGAAGAAAAACCCCGGCTCGAGAGTAACTCGACGTCTTCGTATTCTTCGAGACTTGGTCTTTGGTAACTTCTCTTCTTGAAGACATTCTTGCACAAATATCCCGGAAGCAATGTCTCTCTAACGTCTGTTAGCGTGAACAAAAGCGGGCATTCGGTGAATGCAACTACCGGCTTGCAATAATCAATCTCGGTGTCGCTTTTACAACGACGTAGTCCGGACGCGCGACGGTCGGAGGTGATGTAAAATTTGGCACGCTGCGTGCTCTTTTTATCGTTGATCTCGTGTGTTTTAATTCTGACAATTCATCTCTTGGCGGTTGCACCAGTCGCGCTCTTGCTTCGCGACTGCCGCCGAAAAAGATCAGGTCGTCAAACATCAAGAGATGTAAGTAATGCACAACTTCCTCGCGACTGACTCTTTGTTCTTGATTAAATGCACTCGCGATATTATCTAAGTGGCAGAAGTACATATCGGATTTTGATCTCGTCTGTGCTTCATGATTCCGCCAAACGTGAATTATTCTCGGATTTCGCAGAACTCGTAGAACTGCGTTACCCAGATGAGTAGCTATACGATCGTGGGAGTGACGGATGATCACGCTCAAAGTGTCTCCGTACGGTATAACTTCAAGATCAGAAGGTTGCAACGATTGGCTGGCGCCGCCGTCAGCACTGGTATCGTATTCATCGATAAGCTCGTACTCAAGATCAAGTAGTTTCAGCTTAGCCTGCATATTGAACGTAGGGCTCCGCTCAACTGTCGTTGATGTATTCTCGTGTCTCGTATCGGCGCCGCTAAATCCTGTATCGTGATCGGCAAGAAAACACCCATCGGACGAGGTCGCAAGATTGTGTTCGACCTGAAGAAGTATCGCGCTCAATATCAATGGAGCGCCGATATGTTCGTTAGGTATGTTCTTCAATGTATCATCGTATATCTTATGTTAGTATCTACTGCCTCATTTTTTTTATCAACAATCCTTCTCTCCAGCTTCGTATTTTTAAGATATTTTGCATGCTGTTGATAAAGTTCGTACAAATGATGCAAAGTAAAAAATATTCTATCGTATATATCTCGCTTCAAAGACTCTTTCTCGACAACGTTAACTGTTTCCGGAGAGACTGGTAGATGAATAGTAAGAACAGTTATGTTAGAATACATCGGATAAGCTAATAAATTAGCGAATCGTTCGTGCGTAACTCTCCAAAATTCGAGTAACTCAATTTCATTGCTATAATGATCTTCAAAGGAGTGAGTTTTATCTTGAATCGTCAGATCGTTTTTTTTCGTTTCGCGATGCCCAATGTATTTCTCGCCGGAAAGCTTAATCTCTAATATACAGGTCAAAGGAACTCCGACGCTTAACAATTCTGCTGGTAAATCGGGATTATGAAACCCGTTAAGTACAACGTAGAGATTCGGTCCATCAAAAGGTACGTTATCTGCACGTAAACGTATATTCGCTTTGCCATTGAATACGTATTCAGTCTTGCTACTATAGGCTCTTCGAGGCTCAATAGTGCTTCGCGAAGAAGCTGAGTAATGAAATTATTACTATTATGTAAGTCGCTGGAGAAAGAATATGTGAATGAAAAAAAAATGATAATATGTTTCGCTAATTGTGATTATGACTTATCGAGCAGAGAAAACAATAGGACGTATTTATCATCTCATTCGACTAGAGATGTAAAATTACCATCAGGTGTGACGATTACTTACGACAAAATTACGATAAGATGGTAATTTTAGTAAAATTCGTTATTTTTAATAATCTTATATAGATGTAAGCAATATTTATGTTTCTCGCACTGATGTTTAAGACATAATAACATTTTTTTATGAAAATCTCAAATCTACTCTCACGAATTAGTAGAACTGCACCTGACAAAATTTTGAACATATACTATGTATGAACAGAAGATTAATAGTAGAAATATTATAATAATTCAACATTACGTACCTTTCATAGATTATGTATAAAGGGTTCCCATTAAGGAGCAACTGACAAGTCTTGTTTAAAGCCTTGCCAGTTTGCTGTCTTTAAATGAGAACTTTCATACATAATTTACTTGAAAAGTACGCAGTTGAATTATTATTAATGTTCCTAATATTATCCAACCCCATAAATTTCTATATACAGTATGTTCAAAAGTCTTTCGAAATTTCTAGTTACTATATATCTAATTTCCTAATTACTATATATATATATATATGTTAAAAGACACGGTTGTGTCTTGGCACCAAGCAAGCGCAGCGACACTACTGTGTTCCTTCACGCGAGAACGTGAGTTACGGGAGAACAAAATTATTATAGTATACCGCTAAGCAATATCGAAATATAATATTTTATAAAAAATATTATACAAGTTAAATAAATTATTTAAACTTATCTATTTCAAAGGCTAAATATTCTTTTTGAATATCAAAATTTTATATCTTTTTATATCAAAATTTTTTATTTTTATAATTTTTTTCTAAATTACCATTTTACTAACTCTTTCTAAAATTATTTGATAATTTACCATAATTTATCAAATAATTTATCGTTAGATTGAGCCATTTTTATCTTCACGTACACCAAAGCTACATCATATTACTGAAGGCTTGTCTTTAATGTTCTTGAAATGAAATAACAACTAGCATATATCATTTACTTAAGCTGTCAGTATTCTGAATTGTCCCATATTCTTCATCGATTTTGCGGTCTAGATCCGCCTCTACTTTAAGTCTCCCTATGTACTTGGTTTTAACGCGATAGATCAGATACTTTATGAGCCGTGCAATCAACCAGGTAGAGAGATGGCCATTGTTTTCGTTTAAGACCATATTCGCGTAATGACAGATACTCTCAACAGCAGGACATTTCTCTGGATCTTGTTTCGACAGCGCTTTCATCGTGTTTATCGTTTTCTGATAACTGAGAGAATAAATACACGTTTGCTCCTCTTCTTCAACGGTTTCAACGGTTGAAGAGAGAAATATAGCGGCTGTGCTCGACAAATGTCTCCACCATCATCGTTACTATACACCACCAATGATCATCGTTGATCAATATGGAATCTAACGCACTACGCCAATCATTTTTCTTATGAATCTTTGTTATGTTTTTCTGATTTTTATTAATAGTGTTGGATTTTTTAGATTTGTTTTTCATGTAGAGAGGTTATATAATGTTCGAGAGCACCTAAGTAATGATCATACGTGAACGTATCAATAAATCATTGAATAAATTCAATAAATGAATGATAGCGCTTATATTTAATTTTTATCAAAACACATGTTATGAAATAATAAATTACGTAAGCATTGTGTATCGCGGAATAATAAATTATTTATTTTAATATTATTATGCACACATATATTCAGTGTAATGATATCAAAAATTATAATATTTATTACACTGAATATATGTAAGAATTATGTAATTACTCAAATTAATTCGAATTTTTATACTGATTAATTCAAAATGTATTTTAAAGTTACGGAATTTATTTGAAAACAGAATTTATATGCAATATAAAACCTGCGTATGTAGAAGTCGTAGCGGCTCATGCCCGGCTAAATGTTGCAAAGAGCGATCAATTCTTTTTTTACTAAGGGATAAAAGTAAATCGAGCATTTCACAACGGGGACACTGGTAATGGAAAACGTATTACCGGAGTCGTAAGTTTCGTCAGTAGGGACACGGGTTCCGACATTATAACACGGATGTGCAGGCTGTACTTAACGACGAAACTCTGTGGAAACTGTAATTTTCGTGCGAGGGAACGAAAAAGTAGTCGATGCTGTGCACGGTAAGGCCGTGGCGCGGAACGCGTGTAAAATACGATCATGGTGAAAAAAAAAAATTTAAACAAATGGGATGCCTAAACGTGCAAAGTTACGCGTGAAACTATTTTCCCATGTATACCTCGGGCTTTTACGAGACAAGCGCGATGCGATGTTCGTCAAAATCATTGAGCATTATCGATAAATGCAAATGTGCAAATATATTGCTTGTTGCATACATATCTCTCGTATTATAAAAACGAAAACTAGAAAAGATATTTTCTACAAAATTTTTACTACAATAAATTAAAATATTTATATAGTATAATAAAAAGTATTCAATTATTTTTGTAATTTTAATTAAATTGATATTCTGCTATAATTCCAATTCTCCGATGGAAGCACTGCCTATTAAATTTACGTATATTTGGAAACGCTGGGCACAATTTAATTAAAATATATACAGCACGTATGGATGCGCTATCATTGGAACTTTATCACAAAATAGAGGCGCACAAGATAATATTATTTCAGTCGCTGGGAAAATGGATGAAAATTATATAAAAAGAGATAACTTGAAGATATATCTTGTAAACGTGTTTATAACGGAGGTCTCAATATCCGCGAAAAGTCTACCAGCGTGAATAATGATGAGATTAAGTTTCTCTCGATTCTTTAAACTTTTTCTTTTCTCCGTTACTCAACATTGACATCCACTTCTTTTTTCTCATCATTTTATAAACTATATCAATTTCCACTAATCTCGTACACAGGATTCTTAAAAATCTTTATATATTGAAACGCAATTTGAATTGACGAGAAATGTTTCTTCATATATATATATATACACACACACACACACACGTGACTCGTTTCTACGTATGGTTTCATTATCGCTCTGTTAAATTCATTACGTTTACAGGAAGGTTTGTCGGAGATAGATGTGTAACGCACAGAATACGGGGGCTTTAATTAAATTTGATAATGGAAAAGTTTATTGAGTCGCTGCAAAATTGGTAAGAGGAAGAGGGGAAAAGATACGCTAATTGGCCGACAGTTTTGCGTCCAGCTAGCGAGCAGTGTCATAACAAAAAGATCTACCTATCCGCCCCTTTATGTCTCAAAACGGTGCGAGCACGTTCACGTTTTGCTGCGTGGCAAGCGAGAGGTTTGATTTTAATTAAATCATAATGTAGTTTTGCTGGGTGCATAGCTCTGTACACGATTGTGACTCCAAGAGCCCAGCCTCTCCATCGTGCCTGCGTCTAAAGCGCGCTACGAAAGCACGTCGTTATCTCAGTTTAGTTCCGGCGTGCTGTTTTCGGAGAAGCGCTGAAACAACGAGGCGCATCGCGATAATGACCGAGGTACTCAAGGTACCATTCGCCACATCTAATTCCCTTAATAAACAAATCTTTATTACTCGCCTGTACAATGGAAAAGATACAATTATATTACGCAGTCACGAAATAAAAATAAATTCTGTTTTTGTTCATTAATGTTTGTTCGTTCTCGTCCGGCGTCGCTATCTTATATACGCCCCATAATTCTGTTTCTTTTTACGAAGGAATTTGTCCTATTTTTCCTTAGATAAACGAAGAGCATTTGCAATTAACGTTACTTCTACAATGAAAAATTTCTCTCTGCATAAATACATTTTCTATCCTTTAAAACAAACATAGGAAATTTACAGATTGGCCAATTATTATTTAACTTTCATTATGTTTTTTTCTTTTTTTTTTTTTCAGAAAAGTGTGGTCACTGAATCATGTAATATAATGACAATTACGAAAACAAATATTCACATATGACGGTAGCAGAGATTACGTTTGCGTGAAAATATTTTCATTTCTCATAATGCGGTCAAATGCATAATGTATTTTGAGGTAGTGAATATTAATTAAATTCATGTAGAATATATGAGGATAATATTTCACCATGTTACTGTATTTGAGAAGAAATCTAACGTCATGAAAAATGTTCTACTAATAATTTCTTTATCTTTTGTTATCTATATCTTTTCATTAAAAAAAACTGGAACTAATTTAATTAAATTATATTTAAAAAGAAATAATGATTTTTTTACACCTGCAGAATCTTACGCAATTCTATTTTATCATCGCATTATCATATTATAAAAAATATATTATCATAGTCACATTTCCTGATAAAAAATATATATAAAGTTTTCTTTGATTTCCATCAATATGAAAGGTTTGCAGAATAAACTACCGGAAGATGAAAGTGTATTAGACAACGCGTTTGAATAGAGGAAAATAAGCAGGGAATGGAAGTAACTCGTTACTTGTAACGAAGTTACAGTTACAAGTTACTTTTTTGGTAACTTTACTGGTAACTGCGTTACTTTCTTTTTTTGGTAACTGTAACGGTAACGAGTTACATTTTTTGGGTAACTGTAACGAAATTTACAGTTACTTTTGTCGTTACTTTGCACACGATTGAACACGGTTCGATTGGATACATGCTATTTATAACGCTTATCAATAAGACTTGAAACCCTTTATAGACATTCGGCCGTTATGATTCAGTAATTATTTTACACTTCTATCTTCTATGTAATACATAGGACATACAAATATTTCAGTTTGCTGCATATTTTACAGGTTTTAGAATTACAAAATTGTGTTTAAAAAAAATTAAAAAATAAATTAAATAATAGTAAAATGAGAAGGGCTATGAACCCAAAAGCGAAACAGTTTAAAAGACGATGACAATAAGTGTCGAAACGTCGTTTGTTTTTATCTTTGTTTTGTTCTAATATATATTTATACATTTAATTACATTGTCATCGTCGTTCTTATCAGAAATAAACTGTTTCATTTTTGGCTCGTAACCCTTCTCATTTTACTTTTATTTAATTTATTATTTGAGCCATTCTACATTGTTTTTTTTTTAAATAAAACTATATATTTGTCAGTATTACATATAAAAAAAAATGCAAAAGTACATTTTTAAATTGATTTTAAAAAAGTAACGGAAAAGTAACGAAAAGTTATTTTTCAAGTAACGGTAACTGTAACGAGTTACTTTTAAAAAGCGATAACTGTAACTGTAACTAGTTACATTTTTTACTCGGTAACGAGTAACTGTAACTAGTTACTTTTAAAAAGTAACTTTCCATTCCCTGAAAATAAGTTACCATAAAATATCAACCAATAAATAAAACTGTTATTATATCAAGAAGATATCGCTTTTTTTTTTTTCAAGTGTACAACTTAGTCTTTCTATTGCAAAAACTTTACATATTTTCTTTTATATTTCTGCATGAAGGCACGCACTCTCGGCGTGCGGAAATAGTTTGACAATTGAGATGCAAAAGAAGAGAGTACGAAATACTTTCTTTGTAGGCGAAGTACCGAAGTAGCCAGCAAACTTCTCGAGTTACGAAGACCGAGAAGTATAAACTTCTATATATTAAACTACAAACAAAACTTTGTAACTGTTTCAAAAAGAATACAGATAATAAAAATTAATCAAAATCGGAAATTTTCAAAAATATAATGTAATTGATTCACACATATTATCAGATTACTTCCATTATCGTTTTTATAACCCAATTATATTTAACAAACAGTTACAGCGTTACAATTATGATCCTTTTAATTTTTTAACAATATGTCACTATTGATAGCCGTAAAATTATTTGCCTATATGGTCATATTTCATGGTTATGCCAGAGAGAGATAATTTTTCTGACAATTAAAGGTCTCAAGTAAAGAGAAACAGAGAAAGGAAGAAAGGAGATAATGATAAAGAGGGAACAAATTTAATATTAATGCTGTTAAACGACATAACATAATTAAATACGATTAATGTATGGAATTAATGTGGTTAAGCATGTAAATTAATGCATTATTAAGTGTTAATCTATTGTAGTATTCACTGATTTTAATATTATATCAATAATGAATTATGTTTAAACTGTTGACTCGATGAATCGATGAGTACAGATTAATAACACTCTCATAGAATGAATTGAATTGTTAATCAATATATGCTAGTGATGTACCATGTTCTCACTTAACGCTCTCTGTACAGTGTGTCCCATTTTGAATAATATATTTAAATAAATTTAAAGAGAGAGAGAGAGAGAGAGAGAGAACATATTTTTGGAATAATATTTTAAATACAGATTTGCTGATTTTTTTCTACTTTTTTCATTGTATGTATAAGAGCCTTAAAAAAAGTAAGATTATTGAAAAATAAACATTTTAAAAATTATTTTACAATTTATGGAGATCTCATTGTTTGCATATATAAAATTTAAGCTTGAGGTAGAATATGAAAAATAAAAATACATGACATTTTGCTTCTTGAGAAATCAAACTTAAAATATTATAATTTTTCGAAAAAAATCTATTCGATTTTTTAGTTCTAGACGTTTTTGAAACGAGACTTCTTGTATATATTTTCACAAAACATCGATGGACTCCAACACCTGTTCTATTACCGTTATCAGAATTTCCATTCCGTAGTTATCACACGGTCAATCAATAGCTTTAACTCACTTGGAGGCGAACGCTCAAGAGTACAAACTGTAATTGTTTAAAGACACGGATTTGCCTCGGTTATCATATATGTATAATATAATAGTACGCATGAGTAAACAAAGCAAAATATGTACGGAATTCTCATGTCCTTAGAAACAATTATACTAAAACAGTTACATAAAGTAACATTAAACTTATGAAATCCATTTCTATGATATTGTAATTAATTGAAGTCTATATATAATTGTAATTTTAATATTATTTTTAATATTATTTTTAATATTATTTTATAAATAATATTCTAATATGTTTAAAGTAGATTGTAAATTTACTAAAATTATAAATTTAATTGAATCATATATAAATATTTTAATTTAAGAATAGAGAGAACGCATATAAGTAGTAATATTTTATTTGAAATATTCAAATTTATTAAAACTGTGAATGTGTCAATCAATATTTTTTCTTAATTTAAATCTTTTATTAATACGTGATAAATAAATAATAAGTTGTTGATTAAAATTTATGAATAATATTGTAGTCAAATCAATTTAACAAGAAAAAATAAGAGTGAAATTTTTAAAAAATTATTGTAACTATTTACTTTTTATACATAATAATATTTTACGTCAATTTAATCATTTCAAATTAAAAGGTCATTTATTGACCGCTATTTAGAGAATCGATTTTGAGATAGTTGTATGGCCGGATAAGCGGATCTATGAATGAACGGGATTGGGTCAGTTCTCGAGCGGTATCAGAGCTGCGAATATCGTAGGTAGGGGAACGATGATAGGTAAGCCGACGTAATGCGTCGTCCCATTTAAATCCGGAAATGTAATGAGGTGGGAGGCGAAGGGAAACGACAACTCGATGGCGAATGAGAGGAGGATGGTTGGTGTCGGCCGTGCAACCGATTTGCCCGAGCGATAGTTTGAGTTTGAGCGAAGCACCGGCGTGTTCCTGGCGATGACCCTGCCGGGAAACTACGCGCCGCTCTACCTTGTGAACCCGACAAGGACCACTTATCTCCCGAGGCTAAATCCTAGACCAAGTTTGGTGCCGTAGTCAGGATTGGCCTTCCATGACTACGAACTCGAAGCGAGTCAGCTACTCGCTATTAAGCTGTACTCCATGCAGCCTTGCATCTTTGCAGATCGCCATGACCTCACCGCAAACCGCGAGCTAACTATCCTTCGTAATTGTTTCCATTTATCTCTTTGTATTGTTTATTGTTGAAACTCATGATGCAGCAAATCGGAATTGTGACACAAAAGATTCTTTTTTCTTTCTAATAACGTTTATGTAAACCAAGACTGAAAAGAAGCAATGGAACAACAACCAAAACTGAAAAGTACAGCTAAATATCTTAAAATTTTTCTAAATACAGATCTGAAAATAATTTTGTTGAACCATCATCTATCAAAATAATTATGTAAAATGCTTAAACTGCTGCTAGAATGTCCAAATTTTTTGCTGCATTACTCATTATGCTTGTGACTTTCCTACTTAATTATTTTTAGGCCTACATATCTACATTTTTAGATACTTTAACAAAATCGTTCTTTCCATGAAAGAATACAACAATGGCATCAAAGTTATTTCTTACAATTGCAAGTGCGAATATAAAGAATTACTCTGTAAATAAAATTTTCTTTGCATATGACGTTTACTGAACAAGATTGCCGAGCACCATTTGTCTCCTCGAGCAAAATGAAGGCTGGGGCGGCCTACTAACACAGCAAACTGCGTCGAGCAATGCGGTAGCCGACTACAAGCCATTAAACCGATCTTGCACCTCTACATGTTGCAAAATCTCGTTTATCGACCGTTAACGTATACGTGTCTAAAATTGATTTGATTAATTTGACAAAAGCAAAATCATTTCTTTTTATCATATTTTGGCGGAAGATATTTTTACTCCTTTTATGTAGAAATAAATAAATAAGTACAAAATAGACATATTTTTTATTAATATCTATTCGATGGATAATCTCAAGCCGCTAAATGTTTATATGATTTTTAGCTTCGCGAAGTTTTTCGCAAAAATGTATAAAAATGTTAAAATAGGTTTAATGTAACTTTAAGCATACAACAATTCTAAAATTAACCTTTAATTTTCTAAAGAGATGTATTCTTCAAACAAAGCTGTTTCGTGTATTTTATGCGCGCGCGTGTTTCAGAAACCGATAAATTATTCAATAGATGAAATATGAGCGAATAAGATAAAATTATTCGCTGCCTCGAGAGGTGCAGAGTTAAGCTCGTAAATATACAAAGTCATTTTACGGATAAATACCTATATTGTTTTACATGAATTGCAAATTTTTATACGTGTTTTTATTATACGTTTAATTTATTATTCAATTAATCGATCCTTACGCGCGACATTCTTGAAAAGTTCGTATTTCTTTTAAAAATGAATTCATAAATAAATTTAATTAAATAGAAATTTTTAATGGAAATAAATATACAGTAAAGCCTCGCATATCTATAAACAACTTTTGATCTTTAATTAAAATAAATAGATTAAGAATGCAAACGCAATAACTATACAATCTTAATTTGATGAGAAATTATAAATATTTTATTTATGAAAAGTGTTTTACTCACATTAAGATGCAAGAAAAGTTTGCAAATAGAAAATTTATCCAGTGTTTAATAGCTTTGAAGGATTAATAGCACGGAATGCATAAAAGAATACTTTTCAAAGAACTGCTACAAGAAATTTTTTAAATCGTTTATATTTACATTTTTATATATTAAATGCGATACAATACAGAATCGAAAATAAAAGCATTATACGTTGAAAACAAAGGAAATTACATTAATTCTACTAGTAATTTATATTTATAATTAACAGCATTTCTCTTTCATAAAATACAAAGTAAAATCTTCAAAGTGAATGAAAATGACAAAGCCAATTGTGTTTATCTTTAATAATACCTTGTTACAGTATTAAAAAGAATGTCAATGTTATTTTTTATGGAATTATAGATTACGGAACAATTTGGACATTTAAGTGTGAAAATTAATCATCTAAACAGAATAATAAATGCAGATCAGTTTCAAGCTTCTGTCTCAAGTGTATATTTGCTTATAAAAAATGAGAAATAATAGCTTCTTCAAATTAAAAGGTGCTATTTCATTTCGTGAAAAAATTCCTTTACTGCAAGAAAATATTTCCTTTAAAAATTACAACATTACGTATTTTACGACAAAACTGTATAAAACCATGTGTAAAAAAATAAATGTTTCGTATTTTTCAACGCCGTACTTTCACCAAGCACGAAGTTTTCACGCGTAGGATAAGAAAACAAAACATTTTTGTCAATCTACGTAACTACGAGATATTCGTTGCGTTCTTTTTTCACGATATAACAATAGTTTTAAGTAATTTTTTTAAATATAGAACAATTGATTATTCTTTCACTGACAAAAATTGTGTAGGCATATAATTCAACGAATATAATCCCTGACAGACAACGTTAGTAAGACAGATTTAATCGCTATACCAGCGAATTCCATAAAATTAGATGGATTGCCACAGCTATCAAGCCTTTCGTTATCTTCATACATCCGTGCGTGGATATCGAACATTCATAACTGCGAGCGATAAATGGATATCGGCACACATATCGTCATGCTTGGCCAAGCTGGCCAAGCGGAGATATATCTGCGTGTATATTGAAACGTTCCATGTGGAACAAAGTACGGTAAACTTCGAGTGACTGGATTTTAATTAAATTCATATCGATCGCATTTCAGTCCCCAGTTTACACCTTGGTTATTTTTAATATCTCCACGTTCGAACTGCAATTTTAGAAACAAAAAACCCACTTCAGTTTTCCAAGTGGCATACGGTGCACCAGCGAATACGTTGTGTACCGAAATATGTCAATAGATACATTTGCAAATATCGTGCACAGAACAAAAACCGCATTGGTATATGCTACAATTGATTGACAATATCTATCAGAAAAAATCAGCCGTAAATAGGAATACTATAAAAATGAAAGTACATATTAAAATGATGTCGATGTATGCTTACATCCTTTGACAATTCATGTAGCATGTAATATTCGTAGCCGAGGTAATATCCTGCTAATATCCTGCGAGTTTTTTTTTACACATACAACACTTATTTCTACAATTGCAATTTTCAAAAGTCTATCATAAATGACTTTTCTACAATTTTGTACTAAACATTTGAACGAGTTGCGAATAGCGAAATATATACTGACGAGTGCCAACTACTATACGAAATTCAGTGAATAGGTTCGATTCCAAGGATTAGGAATACAAGGCACACTATATACCTCGAGAATATCTAGTAGCAGAATTGACTACAGGCTTAAACTGCATCATTAGGTACACGTATAGCTAGAAATTCTAATCCTAATGCGATTCTGTAATTCCATTGATGTAATAGGTAATTGCTCTGTCGAAAGTCATGTACTAATCAATAATCGAATCTTGCTTTTCAAATCATTGAAATGTATGCCTGAGATGTATATGTAAAAATATTCATTCAATTTCACGACGAGAATAATTCATAAAATGCGAAAAGAGTAAGCGAAATTATGTATATTCCTGTTCCTAAAACATCGATTTTCAATCTACAAATTTTTTACATGATTATCGGTAAATTATTGTGCAGGGCATAATTGCGCGATAAGGAAAAATGCAAAAGATACAAAGTAGAGAAGGATTTCGCTAAATAATTAAAATCCGGATTTCAATATAATAATTGCTTTACCAAAAATCATGTGCCAGTAATCGAATCTTGCTTTCCGATATTATTGACATGCGAAACTGACGTAAAAAAGTAGGTGTTCATTTAAATTTGCTGTACGAGAGTAAAATACGAAACAAAGAGACGAAATTCTACGTATTTTTGCCCATATAACATCGATTTTCGATCTACAAGTTTTTTAATATAATTATCGGTGAATTATACTAATTTCAAGCATAATTGCTGGGTGAAACAATGCGAAGAATGCAACGTTGAAAAAGATTCTGTTAAATAATTAAAGTCTGAAATTTAGATGTAATAATTACTCTACCAAAAATCACGTATACTCCGATAATCGAATCTTGCTTTCCGACGGTACCGGAATGTAAGACTGATGTAAAGAAGTATTTACTCAAGTTCACAGTTGCTACGAGAGCGTAATCCGCAAAATGCGAGAGGAAGAGGCGAAATTGCGCGTATCTGTCGATAGAGCATCGATTTTCGATCTACAAGTTTTTTTTATATGATCATTGGTAAATTACACTGAGCGTGATTGCGTGGCGAAACAACGCGAAGAGTGCAATGTAGAGAAAGATTCCACTAAGTAATTAAAGTCTGGATTTTCCTCATGGGAAATATAGAAGTATGCAAATAAGTGGATTAGCGGACGAAAATGTGTTTGGTTTATTAACTTCTACAGTTATTATCCGATTGCTTTTACCTCGGATCCCTCATCAATTCATCGCTTGGCGACTGGGATAAACTGTAAACTGTATAGAGATTTCCATAATACGAGCATACCTGGATAGCAGTAAAAATATATATCTTCTAACATGAAATAATCAAAAAGATTATATAAGTACCGCAGATACGATGTAAAAGCTCTAATTTGTCATTAATGCGTATAATGAAGCGATATTCATCTGCACTGCATTAGAAGTAATGATACTTTGTCACTGTCAACTTGGCTGATTAAGAAGATAGAAGGAGACGAGCTGCGCGAATGGGCAGACAAGTCGAGTAAATCTACGATTCGTTTAAGCTGGAAAAGTCTTTTAGACAATTGAATTCATTGTCACGATGAGGGAGAGGGGAGGAACGTCTGCCGGAGGAAATACGCAGGGAAGCTTCTTGCCGCCGTTGATACAAGCAATTAGATGGAATGGTAACTAAAATTGGATCGTTTGTGCGAAATATAATTTACGATTTTGATAAAATGTATAAATAGTTCATCCAAAATGCATTTAAAATTTCTTATTGTACAAACACATTTAATATTTCTTCATTGATAATATTTTTTTTGATAAATATTATCCCATTTAATGTAAAATTAGGTTCAAATAACGCTAAAGTCAGATTCTCTCAGGAACAATTCTACTACATGCTATTTTTAGAAGCGAGAAGAACTAATGCGCGGAAAATCCACAGCTCGTTTCAGCTCGAACGATACCGGAAACTTAATTTCATTCGTCTGACTTGAAGGGGGAATTCAAGAGAGCAGAGTCGAAATGCGGGAAAACTCTAAAAGCTTACGACATTCGTACTATTCGCGGAACATTTTTGCGTGACAGTCCATACCCGTAATTACTTTCCATGTGACACGTCCCTACTACCCTTTCACTGCCATAGATGTTGCTTGATCGATAACGTGTTCGCTAAATTTCTTTATTTTTTTTATGACGTAATGTTTTTACTTCAACACATACATATCGTTGGCTTTTTTAAATAAAATAATTAGTGAACTTCGAGAAGACGAATGTACATGAAATTGTCATTACTTCTGAATTTAATTGCAAACATAATCTTCTAGAAAAATGATACCACAGTAAGCAAAGACAAATTGTTCTCCAGGGTCGTTTTCTTTACCGCAATTGTGTGCGAGATCGTAGAAAATATAAAAATATAAATGTAATATCTTCTTACTTTAATGCAGTCGTTTAATGGTTCTTTCTGTCTCCCATAAAGACAACAGCGGAAACATAATGCACAATCGTTCCGCGCTTTCCATTTCATATTTCCAGGCTTTTAGTTTTTCAATATATAGAACACGTGAAATTACTTCCTTTTACACAATTTCATTTACTGTTTTTATCGGGTATCATCGATACATAAATTTTCTGAGAAAACTGAAAAGCATAATATGATCGCCAACGTTACTAAAAAAGATTTTGTTGGCTTTAAATGATCAAATAGTTTATATGTAACATAAAGTAATTAATCAAAACAAAAGAATTATTTCGTATCGTCGTAGAATTGTCGGAAACATTCATGTTCTAATTTCGATACAATAAAGTTAAATTATGACAAAAAATGTTCTATAAAATTTAAAACATCAAAAGAATAGAGACATATGGGCTAACACCGAATAAAACCCAAATGCAATATTTCCGCATATAGATTGCCATTCCCTCGACAAGGCATCGTGTCACACGTCCAACTCCAATTTAACTCGTTTTTGAATTCAAGTCCGACAGTGACAGTGATTCGTTCATCGATAGAGCGGAAAGGCTGCGCAATAACGTCATCAAGAAATTAATGTATTAATTTATGGCTCTCGTCGATAAAGAACGAGAGATTAAAAAGATATATAAAACAGGGCAGTATAATATGTCATACGCACACATATATGTATATGTATATACAGGATGTTCCAAAAATCATAGTATTACAATATAACCGGGAAATAGATGATTCTTTATATAAAAATAGATTTAAAATAGAGTAAACAATGTTTTCGTATAGATATATTCCGTAATATTTTAATTAATAAAATAAAAATATATTACTGAAACTTATTGCATTTTTTAAACTATACTAAATGTAGCCTAACGTAGAAATAGTAATAAATTGTCAGATTAGGTGAACCAAGCAGATTGTGGCTAGCACGTGTACGCTATTTCTATATATTACATTTAGTGCGATTTGAAATAATGCAATAAGTTTTAATAATATATTTATACTTTATCAATTAAAGTATATATTTATCCGAAAAAATTGTTTATTCATTTTAGATCTACTTTTACATGAGGAATCATTCCTTTCCGGTTATACTCTGATTTTCGGAACATCCTGTATATACATATATTACATATATGTGCTTAGAGAATATTAAACTTAATTTAAACTTATTCTTTTTTCGAAGACACAGTTATTTACGGAAAAATTTTGTTCTATATTTCGACTTACTTTTACGTGAGAAATTACTTCTTTCTCGGTTATATTCCATAACCGAGTATATACAGGATGTTCCAAAAATCATAGTATTACAATATAACCGGGAAATAGATGATTCTTTATATAAAAATAGATTTAAAATAGAGTAAACAATGTTTTCGTATAGATATATTCCGTAATATTTTAATTAATAAAATAAAAATATATTACTGAAACTTATTGCATTTTTTAAACTATACTAAATGTAGCCTAACGTAGAAATAGTAATAAATTGTCAGATTAGGTGAACCAAGCAGATTGTGGCTAGCACGTGTACGCTATTTCTATATATTACATTTAGTGCGATTTGAAATAATGCAATAAGTTTTAATAATATATTTATACTTTATCAATTAAAGTATATATTTATCCGAAAAAATTGTTTATTCATTTTAGATCTACTTTTACATGAGGAATCATTCCTTTCCGGTTATACTCTGATTTTCGGAACATCCTGTATATACATATATTACATATATGTGCTTAGAGAATATTAAACTTAATTTAAACTTATTCTTTTTTCGAAGACACAGTTATTTACGGAAAAATTTTGTTCTATATTTCGACTTACTTTTACGTGAGAAATTACTTCTTTCTCGGTTATATTCCATAACGATTTCCATAACGATTTCCTATATAAATGTGTGATGTGTCTGTGTATAATAAACTTTTTCATACTTTCGTAGGACATCGTTGTATCGGGGGGCTTTGCCATCTAACCCACTTTGACCCGTTCCTGTGACCGCGTGAAAACGCGTTCCAATTTCAGTAACTACGATTTACGACTGACGTGCCCACCGTGACTATCGTCGAAATTTCAAGCAGCCTTGCTCGCAAACTTCCTAATCGGCCACCACAACGGATCGAACCGTCTATGTAAAGAGATCGATGAGCTCACACTTTGTTTTGTAGCGCAAGAATAAGACAGCTGTCTAAACTTTCTTCATAAATTGAGAATACGGCGGTGTTGAAATTTCAGGACGAATGATAGACGCGTCAATAACAGACGAACTCGCGCGTACTAAAATCTAATCGTGCAACGCGTGATCTCGTAATCGCGAAATTTCTTTTCTTTCCACGTATATTCCACGACTATTTCGAGGTAGCCTAAGTAATAAATGTACCCAAGTAATAAACCCCGTGGGGAAAGCCAAACGAGACGCAGGTGCTAAAGACCGTCTTCACGACAAGCTCCACGACAAAAGCGTACCGTATCGGTCTCGCTGGTCGATCGTTCGTCGACGAAACGGTAGTATCCGCTTTCAATGGGTCCCATCAAACGCGCGATAAAACCGCTTCTCACTTAGGCTTTTGACTTCGAAAAGACACGACACCTATTCGACGATACTGAACTCCGGATCCTGCCTGGGTGGATCAGAAGTTCGAAAGTGCAGCAAGGCGTTGTTACATAAACGGCTGAGAGAGAGAGAGAGAGAGAGAGAGAGAGAAGGAGAGAGAGAGACAGAATTGCCCCGATGCTCTCAAGATCAGCGCGCGTTTGAGGAATATGTAGCACGCGGTATTCGATATTCTTTAGACCTACCCAGTGATCCCCATTCAACCTATTCTTACAATGTGTATGCTGGATTTAGCTCGTGGAGATAGATATTCCTAACATTCGTTGAAACGGCCGGCTTTACGGCAGCTTTCGCGTTGAAAGCTTGCTCGCATACGGCTTGTGCCTTCCTCCCTGCTTCCATTCCTAAAGCTTCCCATCTCTTCGGCATCCTCCACCTCGCCCAAACATTCGTGCGCAGGTATGCATTCTATCTCCTTCATTCCGTGCGTGGTCTCCTTTCTTCGTCTCTTTACCAAGCGGACGAAACCGATTCCTTGACCGGCTATCGGCTTTCTTTTTCTCCTTCTATTTTTTTATCCTTCTTTCGTCTTTCCTCTCTTTTTATCCCTCCAGAATCGTCGACCTCTGTCCCTGCTTTTTCCCTTTGTACGATTTTTTACACCTTCTTTTCTTTCTTTTCTTTTTCTTTCTCTCTTTTGCAGTTTATTGCTTCAGCGTCTCTTGGCACCGTGCCGTCTCATCTACCCTTACCAATCAACAAATAGGGACTCAGATATAAGAATAATAGTACGAATTGTAGACTGTCGCGAAAGAATGAGATAAGAATAATATAAGTGTCTGACATTGCTATCTAATTATAAGAATGAAATATCGATTGGCACGATCTAGCGATCCTTTGCTTCTACGATCGTTTGCAAATTGGTCTCTTGCGGACCAATTTATTCGTGTATTAGCATATTGCCATGATAACATTTCCATATGGAATACCTTTTGGGATACACGTGTAGCGAAATTTGTAATCCTGCATATTTTATATTAATGTATGAAAATTTTGTGACCGTTCTTTAGCAAAATCTTGCTGTGGTTTGAGACGGATATCTATTATACGACCGTCGCTTTTTAATTATCGGACATCGAAACATTGAAATCATACGAAGATAAATCACAGGAGCGGCTACAGCCACGTTATTTATAGTGCTATAGTCGATCTCACAGTATATAATTTTTTCCAGTTTATATATGTATATATAAAAATGTAGATACATATATGATGTAGAATTCTATGTAGAAATAAGAATCACGGTGTGCGAATTGTGTGCCATGACTTTTCTCTGTACTAAATCAAATCACGTTTCCCGTTTTTCCTCAGCAGACACCGAGATAAAGATGTCTACCAGGTTTCGTGCGCAGAAAGAAGAGTATTGTTTTAATCTCGTTAACCTTTAAGACCTTGTACATAACCGAACGATGGCGGTATAATTATCCGCTTCCGATAATGATTAAACGAAGCCCCTGAAATGCTGATACGCACATTTTGTTGCAATCTGCAATCTGTGCCTGCTAATTAAAAAGTTATCGAATACTCGACATCTTGTAGTTATCTTTATGAGAAAACAATTATCGCGTATGAGAGCAGAATCAAATGTTTTCTTTAATTCTAATAAACCTCAAAGTAATTTATATATTTAGTATGTAATTCCTCGTAATTAAAAAGTATCATATCGAGATATGCAGTATGCAACGTAAACAGATTTTATTAATTGTATGTGGTGTACTGATATTAGTTGTATTTACTTAATTATATATGATTTTATATGAGTTATATTTGATTAATTACATATATTTGACTTGATATTGATTAATTTATATGCATTTAATAATTATAATATATTTATTACCTTTTATTATCATATTATTATAGATTGGATTCTCTACATTTCGTATAAGTCTCACATATCTTTTCTGATTCAGCTAGTGTCTCTCGTTTCCCAATATTTCTTCTGCTTTTTCGCAAATGCGCGCACATACTAATACATACAATATATACATGTATATACAGGGTATATACTATGGTATATATACAGAGTTTATACTATGTATGTTAAAAGATTTTAAGGGTGATTCTTCACAAATTTAAAACGAAAATTTTGTGACCATATATGTATGTACATAAAACGGCTTACGACACTCTGCGAGTGTCAAAATTGAAAGAAATATTTCGACAATCATTTGAATTATTTTGATAAAACTTTGTATATGTTATCAATTAATAATATATTAAAGTTTCATTAAAATAAGTAAATTAATAATTGAACTCTTTTAACGTCCCTAGTACACACCTTATGTAGTATACCCCCTTCACACACACATACATATATATATATACGCACACATATATCATATACACATATCGATGTACATATCGAGTAGATAGTCGAGCCGTCTTGTACGATGCTCCTTATACGTTTCTACGTAGCCCAGTGAGTATTGGAGAGGCATCGCAATGCCTGGAATGTTTAATACCGGCGCAACGACACGGCACGGAGAAATGGTCGGCTTCAACCGCGGAATAAATCTCGTGGAATCATACCTACCCGCTGCCATTTCTTGTCTGCCACGTGCTCCACGAGAAATTTTTCAAAGGAGGAAACGCTTATTGCATTTCTATACATAGCACTTCGTAACGTGGCGGCGCGCGAAACTTCACGCAAAGAATACACTATATAGTTTAAGATACTAAGTTCATTTACTAGAAAAATTCACCATTCGTTTCGTGTTCCTTGCGGAAGTACACATTGCAAACTATAATCGAAATGTCCTTCATGTATTCCGACGGATGTTTTTATATGAAATATACTTAATAAACTTCACGATAGCGCACGCGATAAGTTTTTTCTATGGCAATTTTTACGCGCTGACGATTTATTAAAATATACTTGTCGCAATTCGAGATGAATCACTATGTGTTTCTTTTTTTAAAATTATATACGATGATTTAGCCAAGTTTTTGCTCGTTTCTCGCAACAAAGATAATTTCACCAATATTGCAGCGACATTGCAACGTTTCAGCAATGTTGCAGTAACATATATTGCAATTGTTGTAGCGATGTTGTACAAACTTCCTGCGCTCTATTTAATTTTTAGATTAATACTTATTTTGTTTGTATCAATATTAGCAGATTATTGTAAAGAGTAGAATTAAAAAGGATGTAATAAGAAGCATTTGTAGATATATTAGGTTCATATATATACCAAATATATATAATGTATTGTATATGTATATATGTATAAAAGTTAATGTATTGACACAACGGATTCTACAAGATAATTAACCGATAATTATAAGGTGAATGTGTATTAAATAAAACCGAGTCTTGTTATGCAAGCTGTGTGTGTGTGTGTGAAGCAATAAAATTTTTCTTTCCACACAAACTTTATCATTTGTAAAAAGGAATGTTTTTTTACTCGTAGCAGGTAAAACAGCCCGCTAATTACGCGCTCCGCGTAGCTCTTGCTTATCCAAATAGAAAATGCATTCTTCGCTTTCTTTCTTTCTTTCAGACTCTTATGCGGTTTATACCTGCTGCTAGCCTGATAATCCTGTCGCGCGGAGTACACGATGCTTATTGGGAACATTTAATTGCGATTGCCGAGAGTGGATTTTGTACGACAATGGCGGTAGAACATTCGTTAGAATTTCATTAGGACCGTAAGACCGAACGCGCCGGGGTGATTCACTTTGAAAGGACTCGACCACCGTCTGAATGTTGTTGTAGCCGTACTTGGCCAATGGCCATTGCTGAAAAGCGATTTGTCGGCCCAACATCGTAGGGAAGCGCGATAGCAGAAGGCGATGGCTTCGCTGGTACGAAATCGCATGCATTGCGGACGCGATAAAATAGAAATGCATTCAGAGCCTTCTGGAAATTCAACGGGATTCAGGATGAAATTAGGATGAAATGTAATTTACCAACTGGAATTTTTAAAGTGGATTTAATGAAGAAATACGCACAGATTCACAGCGTCGTAATGGTTTCATTCGGTTTTTTCTTATTCTTAATTTGTTCATAAGTAATTTACTTAAACGATATTGTACGTACAAATGTAACGTCTGCACATAAAGCGTTACGAATGAAGGACAAAAAAAGAAACATAAAATCTAATTATTTTTAATTAATTTCAGTATGACTGATAATTACAAAAGAATGTTTCTTTCTAATAGTGAATAAAAAAGAAATTCGGGAGTTTCCATGCGATTAGAAAGATTTCCTCAGTGCATAGGATATACTTGTTCCTGATATTCCATATAATTACGAGCGTTGCACGATATTTTCGTTATTTGCTCGATAATACTGTTCGTATGTTTCGAACGTAGAAACGGTCCACCGCTTATAAACTTGGGCTCAGCGGCAGCTTTATCCTTAGCCTTAACATAAGGATCGCCCGTGTACTCTGGAAACTTGCTGAAGCAACCATCGTGACTTCCGCCGGGTTTCTTGGGGAAAGGGACGTAGAATCGCGCTGTACCGAGTGTCTTCCTTGCAATCTCGACCGGATGAACGTAAGTGGACCCTGGTTCCTCATCCTCGTAAGGATTGGGGGGGAAATAATCCAACGGCGCACTAGTCGTCAAGAATCTGCCTTTAGACACCACTTCTGTTGCACCAAAGTGATGATTTACATTTAGAATATATGAATTACACACAAAGAAGAGATCATAAGCGATACTTAGAAAAATGAATATTTTATTAAACATGCATAAACTCAAAAATTTAATACGGACACAGAAATTTAACATGTATATAATTTGCACAGCTGGATTAATTAAAAATCGTCTGTCATCATTTTTGTATACAAGTAAGTGCAAGAGTAAATTAAGAAATCTCCAATTCAGAGAATCTGCAAAAAGCTTTTAACGCGATGGACTTCTAAGATCTAAAAGATTCCTGTAAAAAGAACTTCAAACACACATTTATGATAATAATTGAGATTTTATTTAATAGTTACTATCCAACATTTTTCCGAAGGTATTTTATGTAAAAGTTAAAAATGCGTTTCCCAAAAGCCAACGTAATTCTTCTTTTTATGATATACATAATTATAATTAATTACATACCGCCATATAAAATGAAAGAAGTGTTCTGAAAAAAATCCAATCTACATCTATTCTATTTCCTCATTAATGTTTTCACACTGTAATTGGAGAGAAATTCTCGCAATGCGTTATATACGTACATTTATAAGATAATTGAAAAAAGTTAAAACATATAACAAAGTTTTATAAAATATTTTTTATTAGCAATTTTATTTTGTGCATAAAATGGCAGAAAAATTTTCTATTGTTATTAATATTCACACAATAGTAATATTCATTGCCGTTATTGATATATAAACTACAAGTTACTATCTAAAAAATTATTATTTATTGACATATGAACTATAATTTATCATACAAAAAAATGTTACTCTAATTAAAGGGAGAGGTATGCACATTTAGTTTATATACAATAATTCTTTAAAAAAAAAATTATTTACAAAGCAGTTATAATGTAGAATATGATAATAAGGAACAACAAATGAAACAGAAACGCAATATGTGTATGTAAATTTATATGTATGATTCAATTTTAGTTAAATTTTAATGCTTAATAAAATTTTGATGTGAATTTCTATACATCTCCAGTTTTATAAACTACACACTAATTTAATTTTCGGTTTTAAAACACAATCTTAAATTGAAATTGAGATAATAATACCACAAATTAAATTGACAAACAATAATTACATTGATGCTAATAAGTCTGTTAAAGAACTATAAAGAATTTTTGATAAAAATATGTTATTAAACACAGTTATGTACACATTTTAATGTCAATTACTGTTGAAGTAATTTTCTCAAGTCCGTAAAATACAGTCTGTAAAATTTTACAAAAAAAATTATATATTCCAAAATTCTTTATATTATATACATGAAGTATAAGAGAAAATAAGAAAAGAAATTTGTTCGATATCAATGCAAGTATACGTGAGTTCCGCTTTTGTTTTAGCTCAACGATCGAAATAAACGTTTTAACATAAATTTCTACCATGAATTATGTAAATGAGCAGTAGTTCATTTTGTTTTTGATATAAACAAAAAGTGTAACCTTTTTTAAGATATTTTAAAAACATCTAGTTCCCATCATATCACCTAAAATTCTTTTTATATTATAAATTTCAACAACAATATAATCAATATTTCAAGTTTATCGAAAGTTCTTCAAGAAAGCGGATATTAGGTCGAAAGTATAAACGAAGACGCACTTACTTTTATCAACTACTCTTTCGTACGGCTCGTGAGAGTATGATGGATAAGGATTCAAGCAAATATTCGCGTATCCTGGGCCGCCAAGCGGATTGGGCTTGATCTTCATATTAGGTGGAACTGGCGTCTTTTTTCTCGCTTCTTCTTTCGACAACGGACTAAAGTAAGAAGATTTAGCAAAGCATCCGTACCAGTCTCCGGGCGTCGAGTGCTTCTTCGATAGGGATGTCGGTAGCATGTGACCACCGATCTTTCTCTTCTCGTCTTTTACCTAAAAGGTTTACGTCGTAAAATTATACTGGATGTATATATCAGAACTTCAAAGATATTTTCTCCCTTTTTCTATGGCGTTCTTATTAACATTTCTGCTGATATGTTCTCGGCTGTGTTTAATCAAAAATATAATTTACTTTTTTACTAATAATTAATTTAAAAACTTTTTAAATGCAAAATATTAGCATACTTTTTATTTAATGATTTTGCCTATTAATGAAATATTATTTTCTGTGAATTTTATTTTTTAGAGCTTTTTAATCATATTGACCTATAAATGATATTATCATATAATAAATTTTGAACAGATCAGCAAGATTAAGGCAAAAACCATACCATAAGCAAATTAGATCAGTATAGCAAACTAAAAACTTGATAGACGAGGACATTTTAATAAAGTGTTCTACATATTACTTAATCAATTGAAACTTATTAACTCGATAGTTTTAACTCGAATCAGATCAATGTAATGCTGCGCACATGAAAAAAAAATCATAATTAAACTTTATTAAACGATATTCTCCAAGAAAGAGTATAAATTTCTCTAACAAGGATTTAATTAAATTTTAAATCTCAATCGATACATATTAACGGATCCTTCTAACGAACTTTCTTTAACGTTTCATTTTTAATAAATGATCAAATATTGATTTCCCATAATTTCGCACAATTATAAATATTATACGTACCCGTTGTCTCGCCTCATCGCGCCATGGCTCCGTGAGTGCCTCGCCTTCAAAAATTCGCTCATATTTCTTTTCGAATAATTGAATAGGAGGTCCGCTGAGAATCTGGCGACCTTTGGCAACATTTTCACGAAATTGTGTAGGCTCACGATAAACATCAAAAGGACCCGGTGGTGGATCGCTAAAGAAACCTGAAAAGGCTTTATCTGTGGAAATCCGAGAAATATACGTAGGCAATTTTATTGCTCGGTTTTGTATGCATTACCCACTCGTTCGATATCAAGTTTTCCATGATGGCGGCCAACAAGCGCGATATTTATTGTACGTTTTTTACTCATATTTTATCTTTTATGATAGCTATAACTAATGCATTGTCCTTTTTTTAAATATATAAAGTAACCTAAACTTTATTGTGTCATAATGAAGACAGTTTTATGCGAAACACGCACGCGATGTTCGTTTATCAAAAAAGAAACAACAGGATTTATTGATAAAATAATAATTTCAGCTACGTTTTTCGTACAATTGTATATATTTTTCAAGAAACGTTAATAGCAATTAAATGTACAGTGCCTACTGTGAGAATCACACGCGTCTTGAACACTAAGAGTGAACTTATGAGTAATTGACCTGGTTACCGCCAGTAATGAGACGTTCTTAATGAGTTGACGTTGGTACTAGCGGATATCTACGGTATTCTCGTTGTGGTAACGTTGGAAACATTTCATTACTGCTTGTTTGAAGAGACTGAATACTGAAGGAGTCGCACATTTGCGAGAGAGAAGTGATTATAATTGTGTGTGCAGTCTGATCTTGTTAACGGTAACAGAAAGATTATTGAAATGACGTTTCTGATAAAGACTTGAAGTAAATGCGGGGATTGATAACGATGTAAACTGTATTGAGTTACAATTGAAAGTTCTTATACATGGCATTTATGAATCACTTTTTTGAATTATACATATAGAAAGAACGGGTTTTTTGAAATATCTAAAAATTTAGTTAGAAGCAGATCTGAAAATAATTTAGTTTGTACCATCAAAATAATTATATAGGACGCTTAACCTTTCGACTTTCAAACTTTCATGTTAATTTTCCACATAAAAGAATAAGTTTTTAAATGAGACGAGTGGTCGAATCTAATATTTTCTAATTCATGTTTATGATGTTAGAAATTAAATTAAAATATAATAAATAAATATATCAATGCATAAAAATAATACAATGTCATTTATTTTTATTTACATACCAATAATAGCTTTGAAACTATAATTATAATAATAAAATAATTATTCTAGTTTGTATATACTTGTATTTTGTATATACTTGTTGTTGCATAACTCTGCAAATAATTTAAATATTACTAAATTGGTATAATTTCTTTTAAATTGTAAATAAAAATTAATTTTTTTAAATAGTTACGAAATAATATTCTTAAGAAAAGTAAATGATCACCCCAAGTAAATAAGTTATATCTTTTTAAAAATTGAATATATTATTTATTACGAATAAAAGTTATAATTTAAAAATTAATTTTAAGAAATTACAAAACTTATTAAAGTCTTATGGCAGAATTATTCTGAAGAGATCATTTTTGAGACGCTTTTACATTCCAACTATTGACTCGCTCTGCTCAGAAGTTAAAGAGTTATTCTAGCAATTAAAATAATTGGTGGAATGTTAGACTTTTTACATCATTATCATCTACATAATTATTCTAATAGTCCAACAAAAGTATTTTCAGTCTACATCTAGCTAAATTTTTATAGATACTTTAACAAAACCAATCTTTTCATGCAGAAATTGGAACAGTCTTACATTTTCTAATTCCAATCTGACTTGTCGACGATATCGTTTCGACCGTAAAGTTCTCGCCGCAAAAGGCCGACTTCGTCTTCGCCCGTAGCCATGCGTACGTGTCAACCTGATAATTTCCACGGTCCCTATCTAACACCTAAAACGCTTCCGCGCAATCCACCGTATAGTTGGCGAAGCGGGGCGACAACGGCCGTGATAATAACTAAACTTTCGATTGCCGAGGCAAGCCATTAAGATAAGACTTCGAGGTGGCTAAGGGGATGCTCGCTTTCGAAAGGGAGTAGTTGTGGAATCTGTAAGAAATCGCACTAGAGCTAAAGCTGTGGGAAAGTGGTAAACGAAAAACGGGGTGAGATGGACCTGCAGAAAGAAATCGACGACCGGAATAAGGAATGGGGGGGGGAGGGGAGTAGTATAATAGAAAAGGATAAAAGGGGAAGGACAACGGGGATGAACGAGATAGACGAAAGTGGAAAGGTCAATGGAGATGTCAGCGGTGGAAATGGAAAAATGTTGATATACATCGGCCGGGCGATAAAGCGGATAGATCGATTAAGATTAAACGTCTGGTCGCTGAGTTTAAGACAAGTTACATTGGAAACTCGGGGGAATCGCCTTCCGTAGAATTGAAATCAAGAACGTGACCATTTAATTTGCAAATGGAAGGAGAACGATTGGCTCGCTCAGCTAAATTCGACTCGCCTCGACTCGCTGCATCTCTGACACTGTGAGGAAATCATGATAGTGCTTTGTCCGTTGATTACCGGATATCCTCGGTGCAACGTTCGAACAGTAATGCACGCACGAATTTCAACTTTTTGTAGACTGACAACCTCATTTGAGATTACGTCCTTTTATTTTGTAAACTGCTTGCTCGATTTTTATGAATCTTGACTTATAGGGTGTGTGTGTAATAATTTTTGATAATGTTTTATTCGAATATGAGATAAAAAAAAAAATCAAAATGGTTGATCTAATAGAATAAAAAATTAATCTATTATATAAAACATTTAAGAAATTTTTTATTGTAAAATGCCGCTTTCAAGTTTCTAGTTTTGCTTTATTTGAAGCTCTTCATTCCTATATGTAAGCACTTAATACTGATTTTCAAACTGATTTTGAACCTATGACACTAAGTCCTCCTTTATTGGAGGTTACTATCATTTTGAAGTTTGACATTATCAGACTACATTCAAACTCAATGATACCAAAAATCTCCTAAAACTGAATTTTATTAAGTTTTAACTAACATAATCAATTAATCTAGTTTTTTTTTTAAATTTTAATGTTTGAACTCTAGGGTTAGAATTAAATTCAGTAATCCCAAAAATGTTTTGGAATTGCTGAATTTAGAGAAATTAAAAAAAATCTTCTTTGCTATATTACATTTCAATCCTCTTAAAGAGTTAAAAGTTGACGCTAATATAAATTTATATAACTCAAAAATAATCCTATTAATACGGATGAAAATACTGCCTTGCATCAAAATTAATCCAACAAAAGTTCACAATGATTAACCCTAAAACGCTATCGATATGTAAATTTTACGAATAAGTGAGCGAGGTCATTGAGCGCTAAGTTCAATTGCCACCAGGAGGTCCCACATACACGATCTGCCATTCTAAAAGCTAGGACAAGCGGAAATAAGCTTTTAAAAATTCTATCTATTTTTTATACGTCAGTTTAGATATTCTAGTGATCAGTATTACTCAGACAGCACATCCACTGTGGACGTCAAAATTTTGTTTTTATTTAGCAAAAATATTCATTGGCTTAATATGAATATGTTTTTAAAAACGTACGTTATTCAACATATAAAATACATTTACATTTGGATGTTTTGAAAATGTCTATCCTGTATATTTATACCCTTAAATGTTCTCGTTATAGAATGTTTCTTTATTTTATAATAAAAAACTATACTATATAATAAAAGTATAATATTAAACTTCTTATTTTTTCAATAAAATTTGCTTTTAATGCTAAGAACTTAATTTGTTAAAAATATAACAAAATGAAACAAAGACCAATAAGAGTCAATTTTTCAATAATGAAACATATCTTCATAATTTAACACAAATGTATTGATGAGTAAACCAAAAACGTACATATATTACCTATTAAAAAGTTACAAACTAGTTTAAAAGAAAACTAGAAAAAAGTTTAGCGCTACGAATATACAATATAAATTTTACATATTTCGGCCTTTTATTTAGACCCTCCTCAGAATTACAGAATTATGACGCCACAAATCAAAAATATTGTAACGACAGTTTTGTTACTAAAATTATATTAACGATGAGAGTGACGTTGAAGAACGATGAGTGGTTGCTCGGAGAACCGAAAATTGCTCGACAAATGATTGGCTGATTGGATGAGAAAAATTTCTATTCTATTGAGGACATAAAATGCATTAAGTGTCTTCTAAATTTTTTGTAAAACAAACAATTTTTTGTAAAATGTAAATTACGTCTTCCTAGTTAAAAACTCACCTCTGCGTCCAAAAATTAAAGGAATCCATGTCAAGATTAAAAGATTGTCAATAGGATAAAATCGGCGGAAATAAAAAATTTAGTATCACATAATAAGTGTGTAATGTCTAATAAGTATTAAATAGTAACCGTCTAACTGTCACTGCGAACGATACTGTAATGCGAAAGATTTTGGTGATGCAAAGTTAAACTTTTTTGTTTATAACTGGAGTATAAGATTTGTGAAGAGACCTTCGGTGCCCGTCTGGATTAATTTGTTAATAATATTTATTCACATAATGTTATTAATATAATATATATATTAATATAATATTAATATAATATATATATTAATATATATAATATAAAACGTAAGTTGTTAATAAGTTAACGATACTGTAATACAAATTGCATTTATTTGTTAAAAGAAATTCTTTACTAAAATCGCATATCCGGAAAAATTACGTGACATCGTCGTTAGATGGATACAGCGGAATCTGTATTATTCTTGTAAATGAAAAATCTGGAATAAAAGACGTATTGTAAGATTCTCCACTCGTATTCTAATAAAATGATTTCCTCCAAGAGGAAAATAAAATTAATAAAATGTATAATTTTGTTTAATTTTGTATAAAAATGATGCGAAGTACTCGATATTCTTGGATGTTATATAATTTTATTAAATAAATGTTAAATCAATATTTCTGAATGTTTGCAATACACTGCAATTGAATGGACATTGAATGTTTCTGCAGTCTTTTCAACGTTGAATATACATTTTGAAGTATATCAATTCAATATTTTATTTTGTACATGGATATTTTATCAAGCAATTAAATGTATTTAATTAGATCTATAAATAAGAACCCTAATCACATTCAATTGCGAACAGACTACCTGCTTTATCGATTTAAAGTCCAATGTTTATATAATAGGTTCAATTTTGATCCGTTGTATCCTTTAAAATGGATCTTTTTGTCAAAAATAGTAACACTGTTGTGTGTATGTGTGTGAATGTTTTTTTTAATATCTGAGGCTCTAATCTGGATGTGTTTGAAATACGGACGAAATTTCTAATACATTTTTAATATTATACATTTTTTAAATATCACTCTGCCATTCGTATAACAGAAAGTGTGATGAGTGATTTCAATTTTTAGCACTTATTCTTTATGTTACTATAAGTATATATATTTTATTCAAGTGTTATGAGGAGCGACATAAACACAATTGGATTACATATGCATATCATTTTAAAATTGTATTTGATAGCATCCTTATTCTTTTTGTTTTAAATTAATAATTAATTATTTGTGTTCATAAAAATCTAGTCTATTATAAATTACATATATTTTATTATTAAAAGCGTGAAATGTATGTAACATTTGCGTTACATTAATTAAGAATGGCCTATTTTCTTACACATTTAAAATTTACGTATTAATAGCATACGGTATTACTCAACATCGATAGCATTCTAAAATTAAGTTTAGGTACTATGCACGCGAAAGGGCAGGTAATTGAAGTATATGGGACATGCCGGCAATGCTGTTCTCTAATATCGTGATATTTTATACTCTCGCAAACTATCTTAAAACCCCGTGGACATTTTTAGTTATTGTCTTACAGTCTATATTTTAACAATCGAAATTGGAAATCGACAAACGATATCGACTATTTTGAAAGCTTGATATTGTCTTAATTCGATCTTATTAATAAGATAAGTTGATTCTGAAAATATCCATCGCTGTTCTTAAATCATAGTATATTTAGAAAGATTGCAGAAAAAATCGTAAAAATATGTTATCTCCGTGGTTGAAGATGATTTAAGAAAAACATTTTCAGAAAATCTGTCCAATCTTCAGAATTCCCATTCAATTACTTTAATCTTGTGCTATTCATTTCTCCGAGGGGATTTTCCGAGAAAGCAAGCCGTCAATAGCAGCAACAATAATGGCGGCATAATCATAAACATGAGATGTACAAACGAGTTATCTATATTCTACGGCACATGTTTCTGGCACGGACCCGACGGTCTAATAGGGGTCTCACAGAATTGCAGAATTATCGATACCGTGGTAGCATTGCGGAGCCACATCCATTAATTCAATGTTAGCCTAAAGGGGTTTAAATAATTAATCGAGGGACCTACACATCGCGCGATTAAACACTACAATTAAGCCAAAGGTTCGCCAAATGTCCGTGCCGGCGACCGCATCGTCTTTCTATATATTCTCATTTCTTTAAGAGAGATATACAAATTAGCAAGCTCTGCAACAATATTCAATGCGCGATTGCGGATAAAAGTTGATTTTGCTATTGATGTGATTATAAAATATGTTGGAAATTTGTAGTCAAATTTAACTTAGTTTGAACAATATTTATGTTACTTTTTTTGTATTAATTTCTTTATATAATATTATATTTATATTACTGTTACGTAACAGTAGTTGCGTAACACATTTCTCTTGTGTTAAACTGATACAACAATTTAGGTGAACAGTTTAGAACACATGAAATGTATTACAAGTGGAAATTAGACTGATAACAATAGATGCGATCTAATTTCCACTTACAAAATTTAACATATTTCACGTGTCCCAAACGATCTACATAATAAATTACTATGCTAATTTAACACAAGATTATATAATATATTAGGAAATATCATAAATAATATATTTAAAAATTGGCACAAATAATATGTAACACCGACATAATTTTTAAGCGCATTTTTTAAGTAAAATTAATATTTATTTTATTTATCACAATATGTTAAATTAACAAATTTTACAACAAAAATAATGAGCATACAGCCACAAACGCAGGATGTTGTTTGCAAAGTCATATATTTTTAAATTAATTAATATAAACGTTTTGTTCATCACTGTCTGATCATCTTTAGTACAATTTAAAAATTTCTATATAATAAATGAATAGTAATAAAACTAATTTTTCGCTGTTTCTTCGTTCTTGTTTGCATCTACGATTTCAGCCGTTATCACATTGAAATTTATAGCTATGCTTTTAACACTGAATTTCCAGATTATGAACAATGATAGTATAAATTATCAAAATGATTTGATTTACATCTTAATTATCATAAAAAACTTACTGGTGTTTTTTTAATTTCTGTACGCCAATATTATAACTGTGGGTTCTTTAACCAAGGGAGGAATCATTTCCGATGTTCTGTCAAATTGCTTGAGATGTGATTGCCTAATGTTCTTGAAATGTCAGAAGTCTAAATAGTATTTGTTGTGTATCTTAAAATTTACATTTAAAAATACATACGTTTTATATTATTTATTCACTTACTTGTAAATTGTTATTTTAGTACTAAAAAATGTTGAATATTAATCCAACTCAAGTAATACTATCACACTTGTTAAAAAAATTCAATACAAAAATTTTAATAAAATTGATTTTTAATTTTAACACAAATACAAAATGTTTTTTTATTATATACCCTTTCTACGATATTGAGATTAGTTTTATATTGGTATTTAATTTAATCATATTGATTTAGTTATATTTGACGTTGAGATTACTATTAATTTCATGGATAAGTATCAACTCTAAATTTATACAATACAGTACATACCCCGTCTTTCTATTATTATGTAATATTATTATGTAATATTTAATATTCTACCTGTTTCATTATTATATCAACCGCAATTCGCAATGCCTACCCTTTATGAAATAATTAGTAAAAGAGAACTATATGTAATCTAAAATTAAATCACTTGCATGTTAAACTGTGTACGCACTCCCTGCTTGGAAGCTATTCTTGCCGTAGTCAAAGAGCCGAACTGTTTATACTGACTGAGTGTCGCGATTGTTGGCAAATTGGCGGTGGACGGATCTGTCGACGATGGCCGGGGTTTGATGAAGTAATGGACGTTCTCTGTCGGCGTGTTGACCTGGCCAAGCCACATACATTGTAATGGTACGTACACAAAGCCGACAAGGCAACGTGGTGACTGCCAATACGCATTTAGCTTTGTACGTAAGCCCTGTATGTACATATACCATGTATCTGTATACAATGCGTATAACTGATGTAGCGTAAGCTACGGATTGTTCGTCCGCTTGATCTTGAAATTCTTGTAGACTTCTTTGATATTTCTCTGATATTTCGTTGATATTTCTCTGATGTTTCACGTGTCTAGATGCACCAACATCTCACGAACATAAAATATCCATTTTTTAAATAACTGTTTTAAAATAAGAAAAGCGGTACATACCATACACTCAACTAAATAAAAATCAAATTAATGAATAAAAGACTACGAACATTATATATATATATATATATATATATATATATATATA